>NC_091455.1:179788197-180088197 GCF_027789765.1 Dendropsophus ebraccatus | reverse complement strand
TATATGGCCAGCTTACTGTAAGTGATTGTTCACACGTGGCAGATTTGTCGAAGAAATTTTGAGGACGCTTGCATTTTTCAAAGTAGGGGTTTTCAGACATCTATGTACATGCTGTTGAGATGTATGGAATATCAAAAACATTATTCAACTTGACATTTATACTCTGTATTTTACTGTATCTGTCTTCTTATATAACAACATTGAACACTAACACATGTAGAGCAATGGGAGAGAGAGTGGACCGATGGGTGGGGTAGGGGATTAGATATTCCATATACGGCAAAGGCGCTATTACGGTTAATGGTGTTTGGCTTTACTTTGCCGATTACTGACTATTCAGGCTGATAATCATTTAGTGTAAGGCTATGTTCCCACAACGTAAATTTTCATAAAACCATGGCTGTTGTACAACGGCTGTGATTATTACAATAATATACGTTACCTTGCCGTCTGGGGTCCCGGCCGGAGTGTACATACATAGTATACGCTCTGGCCAGGATCCCTAGCAGTGCCGCGAACAACTGACATGTCGGTTTTCTGCGGCCGCTATTCATTGAATAGCGCCCACAAAAAAACCCTGTCAGTACACACTATGGAGCGAGCGCCCGCATCAAATTTCTGCGGCGCAAATGATCATCCGGCCGGTACTGCAGTGCCAGCTGGGATGATCTTTTCTGTGACCCTGCCGGGTCACTGAACGGCCGGTCTCTTACGTATTGTAAACATAGCCTTATAGTGCATGTATAAAGGCAACGATCAGCCAACATGCGTAATGTCAGTTGATCGTGGTCTTTCAACATGCTGAAAAAACACGATTTGGGTTGCAGCGGTGTGCCGCACACTGCTCCGTGTAACAGGAGCGGCAGCAGCAGATCACTGCTTACTTCAGTGGGCCCCCTGCGTCTCCCTGCAGCCCCTCCCACTTCTCCCTGCTTGCTTTTTGTGCGTATAATAGCCTGCGAACAAGGGGGGAAAAAGTGCTGAACTGACATGTCGGCACTAGCTTTCCCTTGATTATCGTGTCATGTAAAACGGCTTTAGCGCTGCAGTTTACTATGTGATTTGGGGTATATGTAATGTATGTAATGGCTAACAGAAATTTTGTGAGAAACTAAAGTTGGACATGCACATTAGACTAAAATGAACTGTGTATGGTGGCCTCCGAACTCTCCCCAACAGGTGGTCAACATGCCTGATTATTTTGTACTCACACCATAGTGTGGCAGCGGCCAACTTCCCTCTAGCTGATCAGAACACGTGCCCACATGTCAGCCAAACACAGCGAACGATCGTTCATTTTGATTTTTCAACGTGTTCTCAAATCCTCGTTGGCCGTTCGGTAAAAAATCACAGATCGCCTTGTGTAAACAGTCTTTCACAGATTCACCCCATGTGTGAGATGGTCTTAAGCGATCTTAAAACGATCACAATAACAATTTTTTTAAACAATTTTTATCTTCGTCTAAACGCTGATCATATAAAAATCAAATAGTTGCTTCAAAATCGTTAAACGATCGATTAGGAAAATTATCGCTCCATGTAAACGCACCATAAATTAGCACCACTTACCATGGATCTCTTAGATCAACACTCATTTAAAGACCCTCTCATAGGACTTGACTATCTTGCGGGCAGAATCACACAGTTGTTGGATCGTTTGTGCAAACAAGCATTAGCTCCTTCGTCAGCTAATTGGTTAATCTACACACAGCAATAATGGCTAGTCACTCCTTGTCATAGGGCCTTTACAGATTGACCTGGAACCTGGAATAAATCATCTGACAATACTGACCAACATCCAAGTCACTTCTATACAAAGTTGGATGTTAGCGGCTGAAATTTCAGCATTCGTAAAGGAAAGCAACAAAGGCACCCCATTTTTTGGCACACTCTATCATCTATGGCTCATGTTCTCATACTACCATACTTTGTGTAGCCCCTCAATTTCCATACATGTGACGTGCCATCAATATGGATGACCACAATGGGACTTATGTCCATCCTGTTGGTGAGCCGAGACAGCATTTTTTTAGTTTTTAAAAAGGTCCTTTAGAAACCCAGTACCCATCTGGTATCCTGGACATTAAAACTCTGTAATTCCCTGCCTCAGTGTATCAAGATTTTTGCGACCTATTGCACCAGATTTTTGCAGCACAGAGTTTATCTCCTATGCCGTTTTTTTTCAGGTTGTGCTTTGTTTATTCTATCCCTATAGCAGAATAACAAATGCAGCCGCAATATGCAAACCTCACAAAAATAATAGAAACTGTAAATCTCCTTTTAGAAAATTTAGGATAAAGTAATGTTTCCTGGCTGCTTAGCATAGTGTACACTCCTCAAAGTTATGTTCAGCTCTAGTATATATTCATGGGTTTTATGTTATGAATGTTTGGAATCAGAATGAACTGTTCTGGAAGACACATTGAGTAGTGACTCTTTCCCCTGAAGGTCTTGAGGCACTGTACTAGAGAACTGCCATTTTATTAAATCAGGTCCTTGTGAAACTCATGTATTTCTGTACTGGAATAGAAAGCATTTAGAAATAGCAGACAGATGAGAATATATTTGACATTCATGGTACAATGCACCAAGGCATCCAATTGTACTACTTTAACCTTAGATTCCCGGTATAGACTTACTAGCTTGGAGGAGAAGCTTGTTTCTTCCCAAAACTGAACAGTATAATATCACATTTGCTATCTGTACCATTCTGTCAACCATTACTGAAACGCTCACCTATTAAGCGAGTCCTCATTTAGTTGTTTCTCTTGAGTGTTCAGTGTTGAACACGTTCATTCTTATACTTGGCCTTAAACATATGTTGTAATGCTAAATTAGATCCATCTGGTCAGCCACTCCTAATTTTCATTTTATTAGTGACATGTGAAGAAGCACTCCAGTTTTTTTTTTTCCTATATAATGATGACACACTAGTATTCCTGCAATGTCATCTGTTTCATCCCAGCTCAGCTGCAGCCATATGTTTCATTACCACAGCTGGGTCATGTGACCATCAGTCTGACAGCCAGAAAATCACATGCTCTAATCCAGTGTTCACTAACCTGGGACTCTTCAGCTGCTACAAAACTACAACCAACATTATGACAGCCAAAGACTACAAGACTGCATCAGGTATTAGATCCCTCCTGGCGGCTTTCGGGGCATGGTCCTCAACAGTGAGAGTCTTCTTGCTGCCACTCTGCAGATGAGGGTCCAAATGAGTAGGACCCCCAGCATTAGGGTTCTATTCCACGGGCCGCTGGGGGCCCGATCAATAATGTAAATGAGCGCCGATCTGCTAGATTGGCACTCGTTTACTGGGCCTATTCCACGGCCCCATAATCGTTTAGCGAGGGCTGCAGGCACATACAGTAGTTTCCGATGTCCTTGCAGCCCTTGTTTAAACAGCATACATTACCTAACCATGCTGCATTGCTTCTCCTGCCCTCCTTCTCCCGGTTCCGCGCACAGCAGCAGCTTCGGAGCGCCCTGTCTGAGCTGACAGACCGCTCGGCCAATCACTGGCTGCGGCGGTCCCGGCCAGTGATTGGCTGATCGATCTGTCAGCTCAAACAGGCCGCTCCGAAGCTGCTGCTGCGCGCTGGACCAACAGGAGAAGTACAGGAGAAGTACAGGAGAAGCCCTGCAGCATGGTTAGGTAAATTATGCTGTTTGTGAAATCGTCGGTCGCCCCGGTGTGCACCGCTATTTTACACAGCAATACGCAGTCGATGCCCGATTTTAGGTTTGCACCTAAGTAAACGATCAGCCGATGACACGAACATCGGCTGATCGTTGTCTCTATTCCACGGAGCGATAATCGGTCTAATCGGGCCGATTATTGCTCCGTAGAATAGGCCCCTTAGGCTCCTAATTCGTTGCCTAGTGGGGTCTTTGAAAATGACCACAGATAACCCTGTTTACTTGTCTTCCTTGATGCATTGTAATCAATATGTTTATTATTATTGGGTTAGCTAGAATATTTGTACAACACCAGAAGCATACATATGTTTTGTGTAATGTACATTATAAATATAAATGTGGATAAAGATGTGTCCTTAAATTTGATGTTTTGTGGTGGATGTTGAAGGCAATGTAATTCAGTACAGATGGGCTGTGTTCAGTACAGTATAAATTATGCCATTACCTTAAAAAGCTAAATTTCTGTACAAAAAAGCGTAACTCATCCCCTAGAGCTCGTCCCTGTCTAAAACAGCAAAAATCTTTAAATTTGTTCCCATACAGTTCAGCCGCCCCGCACCACCAGGGAGAACGAACAGGGAAAGTCATTTCAAGTACCAACACATCCTAACACCTCTTATTCCCTTGCACAAACTTCATCCTATCGCTGTTTGCTTTGTGCATCATACTAGCCTGTAGCTAAGGTAAAGTGTAAGAAGTTGGCGCGCACAAGTCAATAACAGATGGCCAATCCCTATATTTGCCTATCTGCCGTTTTGGCGCTAGCTGCGTAATATTACTACTTTGGGCTAAATACATTTTAACAAGTGTTTGTTGACTTTATAGGGTTCAGTTCCAGGTTTATGTTCATCCATAGTGTATTCTTTTGTGGTAGGAAGGATTTTCTCACAGCGGTTTCAAGAGGACATGTCATTCCACCCAGCATGTCTGTTTTGACTTGTGTTTCCCATGGAATAACATTTTTCTTGGAGTTACCGATCTACTTGTCAGTTCTTATCATTGTCGATAATTGTAAACCGCAAAAACGCAAGATCTGGTGCTTGTTCAATAGTAAATCTGTCCTGTTGCCTGTATAAAGTGTTGAATACTTACTGTATACTGTACATGCAGGCTGAATCCCAAAAATAGAAATAGATGATAAAAAGCAGAGGTCCGCTGGACAGTGCCGACTGCCAAATCTGTGTTGTAAATACAACCTTAATGTATTTTTTATGGCCTGTTGAATACTCTTCTCCTTTCTAAGTAATTTGTTCTTGGTTTCATGTTTCGGCTGCTGTATCTTGGATTAACGCTATTTGCCAGACATTAGTCCCAAGTTATTAATAGTTTGTTTTTCCTCACGATGGGCATCTCTAAAATAATAGGCCCGATCCTGCCTGACACATGATCAGTACGGTGGGCTTACACATAACTGGGTAAAGATAGGAAATAGCAGTCATTACGGTAAACTTGATGATGTTGCTTTTTAGTTTTATATACTGTATACACAATAAAAATGAGTTGTCACTGACTGTAGTATAATAACAATAGTTAGGCATGAAAGTAAAGTGCAGTGGAAAAACATATGCCAGATTTATTAAAGGGGTTATCCCGCCCAAATCTTTTTCTTTTCAAATCAACTGATTTCAGTATGTTTTATAGATTTGTAATTTACTTCTATTTAAGAATTTTAAGTCTTCCTATACTTATCATCTGCTGTATATCCTGCAGGAAGTGGTGTATTCTTTCCAGTCTGACACAGTGCTCTCTGCTGCCATCTCTGTCAGAGATGGGAACTGTCCAGAGCAGGAGAGGTTTTCTATGGGGATTTGCTACTGCTCTGGACAGTTCCTGTCTTGGACAGAGGTGGCAGCAGAGAGCACTGTCAGACTGCAGAGAATACAACACTTCCTGCAGGACATACATCAGCTGAAAATAATGAGAAAACTTGAGATTTTTAAATAGAAGTAAGTTACATATCTATATAACTTTCTGAAACCAGTTGATTTGAAATAAAAGATTTTCGCTGGATAACCCCTTTAAAAGAACCAACCCTCTTAATAAATTTGATCTATCTCACTCAATATTTTGAACTCTGCTTACACCAATTTCTGGCATTTAGTATGTTAAGGCTGCCAGGCAGCTGGGGGCCATGTCTGCGGAGTCCCATTGACTTGACTTTTTTTTTTTAATATATATATAAAGTTGCATTTGAGGCAGAAAAGGGTGAAAAGTCGCACGTTTTTGCATAGACTACAGCTCTATGTAATATATATACAGCTGTACCAGAGGGAGAACCGCTGCTTGGTATTAGCGTCCTGGCTCATAGAGGGGAAGGCCTAGTTAGAGATTCCCCTCTATGATGTTCATAGGCCCTAAAGGGACAAGACTTTTAATGGAGGATACTGCTGGAGATGGAACATCTATGTAATAAGCATATCCCAAAGACAGAAAGGGCTATTACTTATGAAGGCCTCCTGAGCCATTGCTTGCTTATAGGCATGATTTTTCTGCATTGATGTACCAGGGAGACAAATGACAGCACTGAGTGAGACTACAACGTGCTGTCAGCTTCAGGTTGTATTACATAAAGACAAAACAGTGTTTGGTTTTTCCATCATAGGAGCAACGATGGTTTGCCATAATATATTGTCACTAGTTGTGTTTATTCGAGGTGTTTCAGAGTTCTTTAGTGCATCGGGTAGATTTTGCAAGTTACATTTGGGAATGTGGACATTACGTTATCTTTTTTTGCTGTCTTCTGCCATTATTTTAGAGGCCTCACCCCATATAGACACCACCACACATGACAAGATAGAAGGAAATCAGCAATGTTGGACTTGTCCATTCACATATCCCTCTTGTGCTATGAGGGAAATAGTGAATTTTGTGCTGCTGTCTCTCTATGTACATGTCTATGACTGTTCACCACAGATGTGATCATACCAAAGAAATACTCTCTTCAATGCCCCTATCCCTGATTGCCTAAAGGGATTATATCCATAAGCCAATTGCCTACTTTAAAAACATTATATTGATTTCTATAGCTGCACTTTTGCCACAGTAATAGAATTATTGCCCTTTCCTCTTCCATTTGCAAGAGGTAATTGCCCATAGGGGTTATATAACCTGTATGCTAATGTCTCATTGAAGAGTAGTATTCTTTCATTGAGTGCCAAGAACTTCTTATGTAACACTGGATTGTTTCCACTACACACCTTCAAAGCTGAAAAGTACAGGCGGGTACCTATCTAGAACCTGTCACTGGCTGCAGCGCTGAAAGCTTCTACTATGTGTTATATAATTTTTTTCCCATCATAAAATAAGGAGCAAGAAACCACTCTATATTTCTCACCTAGACATAAAGAGGACCCCCTCTTTCGAGATTTTTATTTTCTTTCAAATTTTTCATTGTTTCATCCTATCTTTGGTGTAAAATTGGCCTAATCTTTGAAAAACCATCCATAAAATATAGTATTGATCAGACACCAAGATCCTATTAGGGCATATGTATAGATGTCATTATAACTTATAGCAACTATGCACGGAATACAGCTAAAGAACATATCGTAAAATCAATCTCTAGTAAAATTTATGTTTGTTTTTTGTTTTGTTTTTTAATCTCCTGTTATGTTGGCAAAATCTGTTCTGGCCTTTTCTGAATTAAAGCAAATCTAGCATAAACCTTGCCCATACAAACCTTTTAGTATGGGCACATGGGTGCCACAATGCTGGATTCAATGATAGGCCCTATTTCTTGATCTTTTGCTTGAGATATTGTGCTTTTCAAAGCAGTAAATGAATAGATATGAGTGTATTGATATACCGTATGTCAGGTCCTTTCTATTCTCTATATTATTTCCCATTAAAAACCCCATACATGGAGAAAAAAAAAGTGTGAATATCGCCTCATACTTAAAGATCATAGCTTGACAGATAACTACAAATTGGTTGTCTGAGGTCTCAGTTTTCAACAAGGAAAAAATCAACGTTTACAAAATTATTGCCAATGTCAGCGATGTGCGTTGCGTCTTTAGTGTTGAGCCGATGCTTCGGGGACTGGGGAAAATGTAAGCAATTGTTGGGAGTTCAGGCAGTGTTGTAACAGCAGGGGATCTGTTATAGTTTCCAGCCCTTTCACTGCTTGCACACAGTGATGTGCTTGTGTCTCCCGTATGCCAGAGGGGCAGGCAGCAGACTTGTGTCACTTTGCATTTCAGTGAAAGTCACAGAGCTTTGTCGTCTTATGAGGCTCACTTTGTCTCAGAATATATAGGCTGCATGGTACATACTGTGTTTTTCCAAAAATAAGACATCCTCTTAAAATAAGACACCCCCATTATCCTTTCTAATTAGCCTAAAATAAGGCACCCCCTGAAAGTAAGGCCGCTAACCAACTACCCGAACCCAAAACCCAAAACCTTCCAGTGCTTATCAGCTATTGTTACTGCTCTGGACAGTTCCTGACATGGACAGAGGTGGCAGCAGAAAAAATACACCATTTCCTGCAGGACATACAGCAGTTAATAAGTAGAGGAGGACTTGGGTTTTCTAAATTGAATTCATTACATTCTGGTACCAGTTTGTAAAAAAAAAAAAAAAAAGAATATATATATATATATATATATATATATAAGTCCCCTTTTACTTTTACCATTTTTGTGTGCATGTACTGTATGTACTCTAGAATTCATGGCTGTCCTGACCTAATAGTTGCTGCAGTTGGGTAATAGGCTTCGGTGCTAATGAATGGTTTTATTGCAGAGGGCAGACACTAATCACTGCCAAAATCAGGAGATCGCTACTGAATAATGCAGTGTATTTCTCATTAATAAATCTCGGGGCTCCATAGGATGTTCCCTGTGGGCATGTTCATGAATACTGTTGCAATGACAATGCCAGTCCTCCGAGATTCCCTCCCTCACCTTGTGGTTTAATGTTTGTGTTTTTCTGCAGATACCCTCCTGGATGACTTCCTCCTCACGTACACCGTCTTCATGACAACAGACGACTTGTGCCAAGCGCTCCTCAGACAATATCCTTAATTAACTGGAACAGTCATGCCCCTGACTCCAAAGAATGAAAAGCAGATGCCGAACATTACAGGCAAATGGCATCTGGTAAATTGCTGTGAAAGGATACAACTGACACATTAGTCTGTTCTGTGGTGGCTCCAGATCAGGATAGGATGAAGCCCTCCTGATGAATAGGAGCAGATATCTATAATCCAGGATACAGAGCAGCGCCGTGTCATTTCCCTCAAGGTTACTGTCAGGCTGTGTTTAGCAGACAATATGGTGTAGCCTTATCTGCCAAGAACGCATTTAATTCATTGCAGTCCCATCATCTGCCTTCAATGTTTGCACCTACTGTATCTGGTAGTGCTATTGTTGAACTAGTTGGCTCTAGGATTATCTTTGTGTTATTAGATAGTACCTATAATGTTGTTTAGGATAGGCTGTCCAGTGTGTATATGAGGATTAGTAGTATTGCTGGCTATTATATTTCCTGTGTATTGCATTTTACCCTTAGTTACCCAGCGCCCTCTGCCAGCTCAAACTCTAGGTGTCAAATCTTCTTGAGCTCAGAGTGGATAGAAATTAGTCTCTATGATAGATCCCATCCACACAGAAGACAGGGCATTCTGCTTTCTTGCCTGTCTGTAGCAAACCCGCAGGAGTAGAAGCAGCTTGGATGACATTATAGAGCAGTACTTGAGCAATCTAAGCTGTGAATCTATTTCTAGAGTGAGACAGAAAGCCAAAAGTGTGTTTGCTTTCCCAACAATCTTCCAGCAATCCCTTTCCTACCCTCCCCCCCCCAATGCCTTTTTCCTTTTCTAGAGATTTCTATGGACTTAGTGGGGAGCATAAGTGGAGAAGAAAGCATTTTCTTCTAATAAGATATATTATAGTTCGCTATATTCACTTTTACTATTTCTCTATGCGAAATTGTTTGTAATACCAGTTACCTTCATAAAATGGATTATTAGCTGAAGGCTTTTTTAGAATTTGTTAGTGGAAAAAGCGCTAGCATTCCCACAATCGTCACAGTATCTGGTACAGACGGAGAATGTTCTTGCTGATTAGCCTGAAGGAACCTGAAGTCTTTAACCCACTGTTCACACCATGTCCAACATGGTGGATTATTATGACTTCATCCCAGATATCAGTCCCTCGGGGGACACTTTATTACATCAATGACATTATAGGAATTTGCAATATTTTTTTTGTCTTTACAACTCAAACGATCCTTCTAATAACAATATATGACATCACCATCTCTTTATAGAAAATAATGGCGGTTCTACAGTATTTCAGCTTATTTCTAGAACAAACACATTCATCTTTCTTCTTTTATTATCTCCAGATGTCATACCTTGTTTTTGTCAACTACAAGTAATAGACAGACAGATGGACAGGTAGTTTTCCAGGAATAATAACGAAAACAATGACAAGCTGCTGAAGCTCTATGGGACTTTTTATACGGCAAATAGTCAATTGTAAAACAAAGGCTCCTCAGTAGTCATGTCTAATTTACTTTGTTATTAAGGGGCAATAGAAGCATAGAGCTTGGTTAAACAAATTCTTTTCCAGTCTCCAAGCACATTTTAGAAATACTTGAAAGAGATAGGACATGCCTAAGGCACATGTCAAGCACTCTCTATCAAGTGTAGAAGCTCTGGTATTCTATGCGAATGATATAACATACCTTGATCATAAGTAAAGAGACGAGGATGGCATGCAGAAGAAAGTAACCCCACATCTCTCCTTGTGTGACAGGTCCCTGATTAATTGTTTTCTTTTTCTGCTTCAGGGGATTTAATGCATTCCAACTCTTCACCCACGTGCCATGTTCATGTACTGACTTCTGAGAGGTAGACCGCTGCAGGGTGTAGAATATAAAGCTAATCCATGCGATAGTCACATTACCAGATCAAACATAGGGCGGCAAACAATCCAGAGAAAACATGTTACCTGCAGATATGTTTTTTTTAGGTGCAGTTTGAATGCTGGCAATTAAAACTTGTCTACTCTAGCATTGTCATGTTCTGGGGCAACCACATAAAATACCTTGACACGCCATCAATCAGTTCCATGGAAATGAAGAACCATGGATTCTTCCTCTAGTTGGTTGCACAATTAAATAGAAATACCGCGTCTTTTTGGAATAGTAAAATGTATACAGTAAATAATTTACAGCAACCAAGAAATGAGATGCGGGAAAGAAGTAGGGATGGCTTGAGTTTTGAGATACTAAAGAAGTGTGAGACACTGCATGTGCAAAAGGAATAAAAAATAAATAATATATATATAGTAAGAAAAAAAAAGTAAGGTCCCATACACATCAGTGATAAGTTTTATGAAACCTCTGTTTTTGGTGGAGCCAGCCACTTGAAAGGGTTATCCAGTGCTACAAAAACATGGCCACTTTTCCCCCCTCTCTTGTCTCCAGTTCAGGTGTGGTTTGCAATTAAGCTCCATTTACTTCAATGGAGCTTAGTTTCAAAGCCCACCCAATCTGGAGACAAGAGAGGGGAAAAAGTGGCCATGTTTTGTAGCACTGCTTAACAACTGCCCACCCAATATGGAGACAAGAGAGGGGAAAAAGTGGCCATGTTTTTGTAGCAGTGAATAACCCCTTTAATATGGTGTGGAGGTCTCCCATGTTGGATCAAGCATATTGGATTGCAGCTATCCGACTGGGTTTGGTTTTGGGGAAATAAGGTGTCACCCGTTTTTTGAGCGCCTTATTAGAAAAACAGGAGAATAAACGAGAGAGATAAATGGAGACTTACAACTACAAATACAAGTGCACTTTGTTGCCGGTTTTGCATTGTTCCATTTTGCATTTCTCTGTACAATGGTGGTGCTATAGGATCACAAATGACTGACACAGACAAATGACTATGATATTAATGCTCCTAAATTGAAATACTGAGAAAATGGAAAAAACACATGTAACAGAAATGCTGAATTTAGTTAGTGTCATTGGCCTTTGATCATTTAGCCTGGATGTGCTCAAGTACTAGCAATTTGCAGCCTAGTGATGGCTTTTTCTGGTGACAGTCCTCTCCCCGGTAACAGAGAGCAGAGATTGATGCATAGCAGCAGAGAGGAGTCACTTCATTAGCTCAGTAGTTTCGGGATGCCATTCGCCTCTTCTCTGTAATCGGTTGCTCTTTTAAAACAGAATGTTTACTTGTTGTTCCTTGACCTGAAATTACCTATTGTGCCAAGAAATACGACGGCAAGGCAGACAGCCCAGAAGCCCTGTGCACAAAGAGGAAGGTCTTGCTTCTTGCATCCCAGTGGACTGCTTTATACAAAGACTGGTTACATGACGATGAGCATTCCAAGTTATTTCTAAAGGTGAGCGATGAATCCAGAAGTGTGCACTAGTCTTTATGGAAAATGCATTCACCAGTGCCTTGGGAAAATGCCTCAATGACCATGGCTATTTTTAATTTCTGTTTATTATGCAGGATAAAGCTTCTTTTCTGCATGGACATATGTACATATGGGAGGGGGTGGGCAATGCATGCATATTTTTTAAGAAGCGGCACTTTTTCTAGATGATTGGTACATTATGGGACATGGTATACACTCTTTATAGTAATTGGCATTGAATGAGAAGGCTAATGACTGAACAGAACTTGGACACACAAAGAAAAACATTTAAAAATATATATTTTTACAATTCCTTTACAGCGGAAACATATATGAACTAACTTTTGATTACATGTTACACATTATTGGGAGAATCTTTCCATAGCAATCAAGTAGCTCAGATGGTGACCGAAAAGCAACATTGTTCTAGAGCAGTACTCTGAAAAGGGTATGTGCACACTAAGGAATTCACACCGATAACTTGCCGTGGATTCCGCCACTTGTCCCCCCCTGCTCCTGCTTCACTGTCTGCCCGTCCCATAGATTCCATTTTATGGTCATGCAGATTCCGCCATCTACCCAAAGAATGGACACGTTAATTTGCCTGACCATAGAATGGAGTCTATGGGACAAGTGGACAGTGAAGCGGGAGCGAGCAGGGACGAGTGGCGGAATCCATGGCAAGTTATCCGCAAGAATTCCTTAGTATGCACATACCCAAACAGTAAAGACTATGCAGGCTGTCTCTTATACAGTATTAAGATAAAATGTAAAAAGCAGGAAAACTATGCTGCCATTGTTACTAATATAAAGCTTTCAGCACATGACCACATAAGCATAAGCCTGGATATTTAGTGCCAAGGATGGGATTGGGTGCCATTTTAGTGGTTTAGGAAAGCCTTTCTATGATAGAATTTGCTGATCTCCCAGGAGACTATTTGATCCCATCCTTGGCACTAAATGTATGGCTCTTGCACAATACCAGCTCATGAGATAATATAAGAAGTATTGCTTCCTCTATTTCTCCTATCGAAGGTATTAAACCTGACCATTGATACAACATTAAAAGGGATTTCTGGGATTCTCTAAAAGCTGTGCACAGGCTGGAGCCTCCTCTTAAAGGGGTTATCCAGCACTACAAAAACATGGCCACTTTCCCCCTACTGTTGTCTCCAGTTTGCGTGGGGTTTTGAAACTCTGTTCTATTAAAGTAAATGGAGCCTAATTGCAAACCGCTCCTGAACTGGAGACAAGAGTAGGGGGAAAAGTGGCCATGTTTTTGTAGCGCTTGATAACCCCTTTAAAAAAGGGGAATTCTGCACATGTCCTGTGTCTCATGCCTGCGGCAATGATATCATGTAAATTGCCTTTTTGATGCCACAGCCATTGTATCCTGACTGACAGGTAGCTAAAAGCTTAATATTTGGAAAGTGTATGATGTAAGCAACAAGCAGTAAGTCTTTACAGCAGTGGCAGAAAGCAGCTTCATCCAACGTAAAGCATTTGCTGTAAAATTATAGTCTTAGTTCATGTTATAAAATGACCATTTATGGTGAAAGTTTTCTGCAGTATATAGAATACACTATTCATTACCAGAACTTGTCCTCCTAAAGACATACAGTACTTCTACATGGTATTACACATTGTCACATTTGCTGTGATTCACTGTACAGTCTTTTGTCTGCCGGAGCCAAGAGTTTAGGTCTGGGCCTTTTCATTATATGCGAAGTTAGGGTATTATAGGACGTCATTTGTTATACTGCTGTCATTGTACATGTGAGCATGGTTAACCTTCTGCTCCCGCTGTATATCACCGGATTACAGCACAAGCCAAGTGTTATAACAAGAGTGACGGGACTTCTCCGGACACTTTATGTAATATAGTTATGTAAAACAGCATACATAAATGTTAATACAGGCTTATAGGGCATATTTGGCTTTAATATTATCAAACATAAAATATAAGCAGCCTTCTATTCCGTGATCAGACATCGGCTGCTTATTCTTCTGCTGGGATCACAGACGTTCTTGTTGTTTCATCACTATTATTTCAGCACCGCATTGTGTTCTCTGATATTACTCGGTAGCCACCAGTCAGGAATGCAGGCCGTAATAAATGAGGCGTGATGTTTTCACGTATGTTTTCCAGACTCTTTATCGCTATGTGCTGGATGATGTTTATGAATACCCCATCTTAGAGAAGGAATTAAAAGAATTCCAGAAGGTGCTGCGGATCCACCGTCGACAGTAAGTTTTATGATAGAAAATTCCCTGGAAAATCCGACAAGGGGTTCCAGCAATGTTTAAGGATTATATGTCATTTCAAGGGCAAGAGTTCACTGGATATAGGATTGGGAAAGGATATTAGTGCAGGGAATATATTATCCACTTGCCCATTTGGGGAATAGAATACATTATCCCTGGCTGTACAATAGAGGCAGCCATCCTCCCGTTGTAACCAATATCATAGTTATAAGAATAGCTTCTACCTTCTTGAAGTTCTGATTTATATATCTATATTATATGAACCCAGCATTATAGTCTGTGCTATAAGAATCCTCATAGTCTAATAGGATTGCTGCACTTATTCTATGACCCTGACCATTGTTATTGTTCTTCATTTTGCAGCACTGTTGATGAATACTCACCACACAGAAAGGTATTGCATATTTTATTTACTATACCATGTCTATCTTTATTAAGTGTAATATATCGCTATTACCATCAGGCAATAAAGTGCTAGAGATTTACTGTTGTAGATCATACTTTATAACCTGTATGGTGATTGACAGGGAGCATATGTGCATTTATGATACCAAGGCAATAGATTATGTGTAATAGGTCCATCTAAAAAAAAAGAGCAAACATGTATATTTCATACGGCGTACACAGCTGTGCAATAAAATGTGTGTTAGGAAATTCTCCGGCGTACTTCCTCTGAGATCAGCAGCACAATTTGGCAAGGAAGCATTTAGGGAACAGACAGCATTGCTGCAGGGTGGATCCTTAGTCGGAGGGTGGATGGTCCCCGGCTGAATGTGGCCAAAGCTTTTCTAGGAAGTAGTAATAATGGCAGGAGAATGAATCAAAATCCATGCAAACGTCACAACTGCTATTGTATACATGCATCGAAGTCTGGCCATAGTTCAGGCCAGGAAAGGTTTACCCAGTGTAGTGTTCCTGATGTTCAGTGAATGACCTTTTCCATGCTGACCATGTTGCTTCTGCCATGTTCTGTGGACTGTGAGGTTATATTGGACATAAAGGGAGGAACACACGTTATGGAATTTCCTGTACTGATATAGGGTATGTGCACACTGAGTAATTTTGACGGAGAAACTGTCGCAGAATTCTCAGCTCGCACTCGCCGAGGATGAAAGAATCCGCCGGTGCATAGAATGGAGTCTATGACACGGGCGGAGACACGCCCACCCGCCGCAGTCTGCGAGCGGGTGCGAGCTGAGAATTCCGCGACGGAGTTTCCATCAAAATTACTCTGTGTACATACTCCGTGTGCACATAGGATGAGTTCTGGTACAGGGTTGCAGGTTACTGTTGTCGTGAAATGCTTAAAGGGAAGAAGCATCTAACCTGCTGATATGTCCCTATTGATCACTGGGCGCTGAGGATGAAGTTTCTTACCTTCCTCCTTAGTGCCGTTTTGTGGATATTAGCAGTTTATTTAATATGCTAATGAGGTGTTTTGGTGCACTGGGGACAGGGCTACCACTGATCTGCCCCCGGCCAGCCCACCCCTCCTAATGAATATTGGGGTGTGCTTTACGTCGCTCTGCCAATATCAGTTAGGTGGGCTAACTGGCCGGGTTAGATCAGTGCACTGAGGGCGGCAGCCCCGTCCCCTGTGCACCAAATCATCTCATTAGCATATTAAATATGCTGTTTCCATAAGTCACGAATTACAGAAACAACATAGCTTATGGGGCTATACAGTTTGCACAACTTCCATTAACCTCTAAGGAAGCTGCTTAAACCGAATAAGGACCACCACTATGACTTCAGGACCACTTCTGGAAGCTGCAAGTAGGCTGGATTGGGCCAGGGGAGCCCTTGATCTGTGGACATGCCATAAGAGTCACTGATGGGAGTACCCCTTTAACATACTGGAGGCATAAGTAATGGAAGCTGTCATTGATCAGTGTGTTACAGAATACATTAACTCCTTTACTATATTAAGTGTGAAGCACCAAGGAAAGATTTTGTATAGTTGCTACACCATAAGGAAATGTTGTAAGAGGGTGCATCTCGCCTTTTGATAATCTCTACCTGAGAACAAGCTCCTGTATTTCCTTCTGTAGAGGGGAAGGTTTGATGAAGTGTGAAACAATCTTATTTCTCGCCCTCAGTCATGTTGCTGTCATCCGTTTCCCATGCTTTGAGGATGTATGAAGCGCAAAATATCTAATAGTATGCGCTAAGGGAGTTTCCCTTTTTTAATTCCGGGAGTGTGCTTACTGGGAATTCGCCACAATAAAATAGTTCACCAGTATATTGTTCTCAATCTTGTGCCCGCAGAATAGAGCTCTCTTCCACCAATTCAGCTTGAAGGAGAACTGGCTGCAGCACAGAGGAAATGTGAATGAAATAGAGGGAAGTAAGTATAAGCGGCTGGTGGGTGGTGGAAGCGATAAACCTCATAGTTTACCCCAATAGATATTTTAGCCATGATGCAACATTGCACAAGAACACAGTGTCTGCACGTATCTGCATCTGCGCAGGAATGGAAACACTTCCTAATTTTTTTTTTCATATGTGATTAATGACTCCATTTCAATAATTTAATCAGGAATGTAATGTGTAGAATACATAAAAACTCCATAGGGAATTGGTGTTCCCTACAATGATTGTATGGGACTGGTAAATGACTGCATGTGCAGTGTAAGCTCTTTTTCTATTGTACATGAGACTGTGCTGCCTACAGTATACAGTGGGTAACCACAAAAGAGTTCTCTATACGAGGGCCAGGGGAATAGGTTAGGAAATCATGATTAATATGGTTATGTTAACACATTTCCCCATTTACAGACATTTTTTGACACACTATTTTGCATTTGGATTTTTTTTGTCCCTTTTTATTTGTTTATTTCTTTTTATACTTTTGGCCTGTGCACAAAGATCCATTTTCACATTAACTTCAATAACAAACCTATTTGGGGTGTTTTTTGAACTGTAAAATGGTTGGTTTTGGGACATTTTATGGTAAAAGAAAAAGAAAAACATCCATCTCGAATACAAGTTATGTTTACATATTGTTCGTCCAGCCATTAGATACCAAAAGACCATTTTATGGTACAGAAGACTGGCAAATAAATGGCTGTCTTTTCCAATTGATAAAAGAGTTGTCCAGGTTTAGAAAAACATGGCCACTTTCTTCCAAAAACAGCACTTCTCCTGTCCTCAGTTTGAGTGTGGTTTGATTGTAGTGACACAGTTTTTTTCAGAAAAGTAGCAGTGTTTTCTTCTTATCCTGGATAACCCCTTTAAGTTCAGTAGAACGTATGGTAAATGTACACGTTGTATCATGTAAAGACCATTATTTTAGAAGACTAGGGCTGTTATTTTAAGCAAAAGACAGCTTGGGGAAAAAATTGCTGTTTTTTTTTGCAAGTGAAACAGAGGACTAAAAATGGTATGTGAACATGACCACATTGTGCACGTCCTATATATACTTTCAGGATGGTTCACGATTACTCCTAGGAAATGTGATTAGTACGTCTGAATAATTTAGGGGCTAAAATGAGTTTTTTTTCATCAAACTGAAGATGAATTATAACTTGTGAGATTACATTAACATACACTTAATAAACAGCAGATTTAAAGGGGTTTTCAGACGTAATGATTTTAATGGCTTAATCATCGATCACAACAGCTTAGCCATTCCTTGCAGTGCAGTGGACTCTCAGGTACCGCAAATCATTAGTCTTACGTTTCGCCAAGGGGCAGAGTTCCCATTACTGAACAATATTTAACCTTTATCCATTATGGGCAGAAAAAAAATAAAATTTTTGGAATTTTATATAGATACAGCTTGGAGATTTAGAGCCTTATTACAATGTACATTAACAAGGCGTGATTTTGACGATGCAGGTTAGAGGGCTTTGTTTTTTATTTTCCGGCCTCCTTCACAAAATTCCAGACTGCCATCATCGTAGGAGCAAACTGCTTCCTCGTGCGATGCCACATCATTTCACACTCCACTGACTTTCCAGATAAAATAAGGGGAGCACGGCTGGAACATAAACGTACAATAGTAATTGTGGCACAGTTATACGCTTCGAGCGAAATCACTTTAAGAATCAGCGCAGTGGGGAAATGTGGAAAGTAAATATAAATTCTGATTTATTTATTGCTTAAGGGTTTACATGCACTCCCAGTGCTGAGTGCTATAATCAATAGTCAAGGTACACGGATGGGAATCTACTCGGCCTGATTTTAGTGGCTTCCCATATGAAGCCTGTATCATCTAGTTGCAAAGATGCAAATCACCATTCTTTCTGTAAAAAGAGAATTATCAGGAATGTCTGGTTTTATTTATCCTGTGTGCTTTACGCCGTGGGACCTATAAATATGTAGTTTTATTCACTGATCTTTTTCTTCAATACTAGTAGAAAAAAAAAGCAGATTCATGGATTTCACGTTTGCATTTAGTTCCCAGCGCAGTATAATGCCTGAAGCTCTAGAATAAGACAGTAGGAAGCTTGAATAGCTGCTGTTTGGCTTGATAGCCTCTCGCTTTCATTTACCATACATAGCAGGAAAGCAGGAGCTGACAGCAGCAGAGTTTTATTGAGTTCTCCTTGGAATGCTCACCATCTCTCCCTGCCTTTTTTGTGCAGTTTTCTGCCGCGTTTACATAACCGATCACTCCTACGTCAGCGTCAGGATGAAGGTTTCCACTTCTGTGCAAGAAATCTTGAAGATAGTGGCTGAGAGGATACAGCATCCAGAAGAGGACCTGGCTTTGGTCACTGTCACATTTTCAGGGGGTAATTCTGCTTCCATGCTTATTCCACAATTACCAATGTCTTTGAAGAATAATGGCTGACAATTTCTAGCGCAGGTATTCATCCTCCCCTGGGGGAGCGAGCTCAGCTGTGTGACCGCACTTAATGCCGAGCATTTCTAGTGGAGTTCTGTTTCCATGGCGACTGCTAATTCGCCACTCATGATAAGCACCGTGCCTCCCGGGCAGGGGTCTGTTCTGTGTTTTGTAAATATTTTCACTAGTTTTCTGCAATCTGAGACCCAAACAGAGCATATATTAAAAGTGCAAAAATCTCACGTTTGTTGGATGACAAGAATTCATCATGACATTTGCCTTTTTCTAACACTGTACTAGTTATGGAGCATTTCTCCTTGAAATGACTGGAAATCACCAGAACGTGTCGGTCCTTATGTTGCCTACTTCTGTCATGTTGTTAAATTTTTATTTAGCCATTTGTTCTTCAGAGAGGAGCAGCAGTTGACAGCTTTGAAGGCTATGGGCACCTTTGCTTTGTATTTGTTTTTTGAAAGCAAAATTAGGCAACATTTTTAAAAAGTCTTCATTAAAAATTTTCTACCATTTAGAATCTGCTTAGAGAAAGTTAAACCAATAAAATAATTTTTGGACAATACAGGGGTTACATTTACATAGATATATTACAGAATTAAAGCGTAACTGTCATTTCAGGGCCATTTTTCTGAAAAGATTAAATATCAACAGTACAAGCGATTTTAAGAAACTCTGTAATAGGTTTTATGTACTAAAAGAGTTTCCTTCTGTACTGAAAAAGCAATCTCCCAGCCTCCCCCCTCACATCAAATGAAGCAGGATTTCTGTCTCCATTATGTGGCTATGGAGAGGGGAGGGGCTGTTAGGAGTGACTGAGCACGGAGCAGTCCTGCAAAGCACAACACCCTGCAAACTTCTCTCAGTAAGTTCATAGATAAGCACTGACCTTTCTGACACCTGAATTTAGCGTTTTAGGTGCCCAGACAGTCTACAAACAGCTGACCTTCATGTCACCTCTTCTGCTCCCTCATCTCCCTCAGCCCCTCCCCCCTTCATAGGCTTACAATGGAGAGAGCAGAACCCGTCTTCACTGGCTTCTCTGTAATGAAGACGTGTTTGCCTGATAATGTACAGATAAGAAGTCAGGGGGGGAGGCTGGGAGATTGCTTCTTGAGTACAGAAGGAGGCTTTTTTGGCTGATAAAACCTATTACAGAGTTTCTTAAAATCGCTTATACTACTGATTTCTGCAATAAAAAAAAACATGACAGTTACTCTTTAAATAGTTAATATAAATAAATAAATATACATAAGGAGTGAGGGACCTGCTCAGGTGACACAAGAGGCAGTAAGTGTTTTTTTGCAGATAGTTTAGCCATTGTACATAGAATTAGAAAGTGTTGGGTGAGCCAGTTACCTGCCAATCTCTAAGTATAGGTACAAAGCGCATGGAACCATCTGACATATAGGGGAAGATTTAACAAAGGGTGTAAAATATTCACTAGTGTAAACTGTCCATAGCAACCAATCACAGCTCAGCTTTCAGCTCTGGTGATATCAAAGGGGAACTGTGATTGGTAGTTGTGGGCAGTGTATATTTTACACTCTTTGATAAATCTGGGCCATAGATTAAAGGGGAGGAAACAGCAGGGGAGACAAATTTAGGGAATGTTATAAGTGTACCTAAAGAGATGAGTCTTTAGGGCACGCTTGAAACTGTAAGTGTTGTTCATGAGTGTAATGTCTTTGGGTAAAGCATTCAAGAGAACAGGTGCAGCATAAGAGAAGTCTTGGAGGCAGGAGTGAGAGGTTCTCATTATGGAAGAAGTCAGTGTAAGATCATTAGTAAAACATAGAGCACGGATAGGATGGTGGATGGAAATTAGGGAAGAGATGTATGGGTGAGGAGTTTCAATTGAATCCTGGATTTAATAGGTAACCAGGAGAGAAAGATGAGTCTGGCTGCTGCATTCAGGATAGACTGGGGAGGGGAGAGTTTAGAGAAGGAAAAACCCATTAGTAGAGAGTAATGGTGTGTTTACACAGACCGATTTTTTTAAGTCAAAGCCAGGAATGGATTTGAAAAGAGGAGAAATCTCAGTCTTTCCTATTAACTGTTCTCTGTTTATAGTTTGTTCCTGGCTTTTGCTTCAAAAATCTGTCAGATAAATATCTTTGTGTAAACGCACCCTAAACCCTTTTACATGGGGCGACTGTGAGGAGCAAACGAGTGCTGTCAGCACTCGTTTGCTCCTTGTTCTCCACTTGCTGCCGCCGCTATTACACGTGGCAGCAGTGAACGGGTAAGTGCAGGGGGCTGCGAGAAAGTGCGGGGGGTTGCCCGGGTGATCACTAGATCGTCCGGGCAGCCCATAGCAGATAGCAGCGGGCTGCTGCCGCCGGTCCTATTCCACGGAGCGATGGCAGCAGATCGTTGCTGTATGAGTCCTTTGTCTTTCAACATGTTTAAAGACAAACGACTGCAACGATCAGCCGACAACGTTCATGTCGGCTGATCGTTGCTTTCTATTACACAGAACAATTATCGGACGTAGCGCCTTTAGAGTAGTCAGGATGAGAATGGATCAGGGCAACAATAAGAGTCTGAGCTGTGTCTATAAGAAATGGGTGTATTCTGGAGATGTTTTTGAGGCGTAGGTGACGGGAGCATGCAAGAGTTTGAATATAGGGAGTAAAAGATAGATCAGAGTCTATCATAACACCAAGACATCAAGTTTGATGCACAGGAGTTATGCCAATACCACAGACTAAGAGTGTGGACGTTTTGGTCTCTCAGTGAGAGCAGCACGGAAAGGTTTACTAAACACCAGCATACGGAGTGGACAGGGGAAGGGAATCCTTGGAGGACAGCTCACAAAGGTTAAAAAAAGAGAGGAAAGGTCATGAGATAAGGCAGTCTACAGTAGAAATGTAGAGAGAAAGCAGAACACCCATAACACACTAAAGGCTTTAGAAAAGAAACTAAGCTAAATGTTTAATGAAGACCTGGGTTCTCTGTACCATAATAAGCACAAAGCACACACTGTTGCAAAATATTGGCTGCTTAGCCTATTTCTAATTGGGCTCTATATTATTTCTACTCTCAGTATCTCTGCCATCTAGGTTATGTTCTATAAAGTGTCACATTCTTTTTCTGTTTCTTGAGCTGTACGATAGGGCTCCTGAAACATCCCACAGGGGTTGTTTCCCAGTTTTTCCTAGTCTACCTAATGGTAAACTTACCTGTTATACAGACCCTTGGTTGATGGGAAGACACCATATTACTGCAGAATGTTTCCATACAGACAATATTGGTGACAGTACCTGGCAGACTTCTGATAGCAGACACTCTGGCTGTCATTCCGCTGTCTTATAAACAGTTACAAGTAAGAAATTGCTGTATAGAGTTTAACAGCTTGACAGAAGAGGGCAACTTTAGACAGGCAGCTTTAGCTTAACCACCATGTCTGAGGCTGACTGACAACTACAACTTGTGATCGAGCTGGGGCTGCCAGTGAGGCATATTCATATTAAATGCAGCTAATGTCACTGATAACAGAAGATAGAGGATGATAGAAGACATAGTATAATGCAGAGCAGTAGACATGTTATTTTACTGTCAGCACATGCTGAAAATTTGGGTTGTAGGCCCTGGATAAAACCCTCTGTGGCCTCTGTGTAGAATGTTTATTATAGGGAACTGTAGATATTGTGGAGCCAATCATTTACATACTGTTGGTGAACATTCAGATCTATCTATACATTGACGTCCACAATGTATAAATATTTATTATGTACCGTATTACAGTTCAGGAGTGACCACAGTGACCTCCAGTCACAAGTCCAGTAAAAAGATCAATATATCATCTCCTGCTGGTGTCTCACACAATTGCCACCAAATTATTCTCTTCAAATGTGTCACGACCGTTTAATGCCTGACGGCAGGGTTACATCAGCAGTATACAGCCCCGTATCCTGGACTGCAGACAGCACACTGAATCTTAAGATCCTTATGTTTGTCATGTTAGAAATCCCCAATATAGTATTGTCAAAGATTCTGTCACTTACTATTAAGGAAATTGGGCAAGATTTATGAAACTGGTGTAAAGTAGAATTCGCTCAGTTGCTGCTAGCAACCAATCAGATTCCACTTTTTATTCTTTACAGGTTCTTTGGAAAATGGAAGGTGGAATCTGATTGGTTGCTAGGGGCAACTAAGACAATTCTACTTTACACCAGTTTCATAAATCTCCCTTATAGTGTGCAAATACAGCACTGCCATCATAATGCTATAGTAGCCTTCTAAATTTTAACATAAGATCTGCTATCATCACTTTGGATGAGGAGAGTTCAGGAACCTTGGCCTAGTCTTCAGCTTTGACATTCCAGACTGTCCTGCGTTTCTGTTCTAATACCGGATTTCAGGAATTCTATTGTCTAGTAAATTACATCTGGCAGATCTGTCCTTTGTAAAACTTGACAGGATTCCCCCCAGCCTCCCTTAGTGGACGGACCGCATTTCCCAAACACTTTTTGCTTATCGAAGTCTGCATTTTCCCTTTTTTGTTTCAGAAAAACATGAGCTGTTACCCACAGAAATGGCCCTTTCCAAGTCCCTGGATTCATCCAGCCGTATCTACACTTACCGGAGAAGTGACACATTGGTGAGTGACACAGTTCTATAAATGAGGAATGTATTTTATACTTTATGATCCCTAATTTCCATCCTAATTATTATGTTAATTTGATTTGACATGTTCTCCATTTTTATGGCTGGTATCTGTATGCAGTTCATGAGATGCTATTAGGTGATTGGTGAATTGTGGCAGAAATAAATTTAAATTCTCTTTAGCTTTCCTGGGTGATATTTTATGCCTTTAGGCTATGTTCACACATCAGGATTTTGTGGCTGTTTGGAAAGACCCCCTCAAAATCCTGATGTATGAATATGGCATTATACTGCTTTTCCTAAAATCAATAACAGATTTCCAAGAGCTGAACTGCAAGACAGTACAGTAGCGCAGGAGGCAGCAATCCATCTGGCCACATTTTACTCTACCGATCAAACATTTAAGGGGAGATTTATCAAAGGGTGTAAAGTATACACTGGTGTAAACTGCCCACAGCAACCAATCACAGCTCAGCTCTGATAAAATGATAGAGGAGCTGTGATTGGTTGCTGTGGGTAGTTTACACCAGTGTATATTTTACACCCTTTGATAAATCCTTTTATAAGTATACAAATGTTAACCTTATTGGGTGTTGCAGTATACAAAAGTTAATGTCCTTTTGAAAGAGTAAGAAATCCTCAATATAGTAGTTTTCCACAAAATTCCTTTCTACTTACAGGCACAAAATGTAATGTTTTTAGCTTGTTGACCTATAGTAAAAGGAGAAGTCTGTTGAAAATCATCATTTTCCAGCAGGCAGGGGGGAACAAAATAAACAAGCGCTACTTACTTTACCCGGTACCTTTACAGTGCCTCATCACAGGCTCCAGAGTCCCCGACAAAACTTATTTTCCCCAGAGTTGCGATATTGTCTCGTCTCAGGAGGAAAATACCCAACCTGGCTTATGAATTGCCCACTCAGCCAGTGACTGCAGCAGTATCTTACCTCAGTCACTGACTGGCTGAGCAGGCAATTTATCAGCTGAGTTGTGACGTCAGCTATGATCCAGGAGGTCAGCAGGAGTCCCGGAGCGGTAATGAAGCGCTGTAGAGGCACAGGGAGAGGTAAGTAGAACTTGTTTATTTTCCTCCCTACCTCCTGCAGAATTATCATTTTCATTGGACATCTCCTTAACGCTGCGTTCACACTACGTATATTTCAGTCAGTATATTTCAATCAGTATTGCAACCAAAACCAGGAGTGGATTAAAAACACAGAAAGGATCTGTTCACACAATGTTGAAATTGAGTGGATGGCCGCCATATAACAGTAAATAACTGCCATTATTTCAATATAACAGCCGTTGTTTTAAAATAACAGCAAATATTTGTCATTAAATGGCGGCCATCCACTCAATTTCAACATTAAGTGAACAGATCCTTTCTGTGTTTTTAATCCACTCCTGGTTTTGGTTGCAATACTGACTGAAATATACATATACTGACTGAAATATACGTAGTGTGAACGCAGCCTTAAGCTGCATCTTCATGGTTGAACATGCTCAGCGTAAGCACTAGGGTAAGCTGTTTGTCTATGAAACAGCAGATGATAGGAACTAGTAACTAATGTGAGAGGCTCAGTAGTAAGGGTGCACCTTAAGTACACACAGGAGATGGTTGACTGTGCTCAGCTATCTGACAGCTCCCATAGAGAATGAATGGAGCAGCAGTGTGCTGGTGTGACCACCACACAGGGTTTAGGTCCTTGTTCTCAATATCACGTGGATCACAGAAACTATGATCAGACAGCTATACCCTATACGGACAATAGGGGATAGATTATAATTTTGGGACAACCCCTTTAAATTAATTTACAGTACACTACAAGTGGATTTTAGAACTCCATTCACATGTACCAGAAAAAAATCACCTTAACAATCTGAGACTCTTAAAATCTATACAGGGAAGGTATTATGCCTTGTGTAGATGAGATTTTTAGCATAATACAGAGTTAGTGGCAATTTATTTTACTGTGGACTGTATGTGAACATTCCCAGTGATTCTCGGTTATAGTCTTGGCCAGCGCTGAGTGGGTTAAATACCACATGTGCCGTATTTATTTTCATTATCCTATCTGCCTGGTCAGTTTCTTTATAATTGAATTTCCGCCCAGAGTGCTTTGTTCAATGAGTGTCAATTCATCACACTCGTGCGCTTTCAAGGCCTTTTCCTAAATTGACTGAATAATCTTGTAGAAGGTGAACAAGCATGAGAAAATAAAGTGCACTCAGCCTGGATTGCTTTGCTAACAAACTCCTATTTTAATCATCCTCTTGGAGGGAAATGTTTACACAAGGTTTTTATGGACACTCTATTGCAGAACCCGTTTGCAGAAAATGAAGAGACGCAGAACCGATCAGTCAGGATCTTGGGAATGAACACCTGGGATATCGCCTTGGAACTGACAAGTTTCGACTGGATTCTCTTCAATTTAATACATGAGGTAATTCCTTATAGAGCATATTACCCTGAAAGAACCAACTGGGATTTTTGGCATTAGTTCTGTACTTTAATCACTGAATGTGTCTGGCATTTAGCAATGAACGAGGGACACATGGTTTTGGATCTTTAGAGGACGATCGAGCTTATACTGATTTGTTCATACAATTCAAAGTAACCCTTTTTCACTTTCTACACTACAGAAAAGTACTACTCTGATTAAATTATATTGGATTCTTTATCATATTTAACATCTGTATGGATCAGATAGCCAGTGCTGCCAGTGGTCAAAACTGATCAGGATTTCGCGAAGGTTATGCCCTGACATATGTGGTCACTTAGAGGACATACGTGATAAATGAGCAACAATTGGTCATTCATTGTCATGAATCCACTAGACACCGAAGCTTAGGATTGCCTGCTGGGATTTGTACTTTCATTACAATGGGAAGCAGTGGGTTAGCTACCCTATTAATCTTTGCTATTGTTGAACACACGTTGGAGCACACATACACGTGCTTTACTTCATTATTAGTCAATGTTCATTTTTTTGCATGTGTTATGCAGTCAAATTACAGTAGGCTGAAAGGGATATTAGAAGTGTCATCCTACATTACATTATTATCTATTAAAATATTCTAAGATTATGACATTGGAGATGGGCATTATAACATATGCATTACTACTCATTGTCCAGATGTGAAAGCTTAGAGTTGTCTTCTTCAATGTGTTTGTGTTTGTTTGCTTTGTCAAGTGTAGGTATATGTCAGGAGGATTACGTGACAAATAGCACTGTATAGGCATATAGTGGTATCTGTTACTCATAGGCTTCCATTATGTGGAAAAAATACAACATGATTAAGAATTAATATGTATTTGTTTACTGGATGCTTCTTTGTGGAATATCAGAGTCTGCTGCACTATCCATACGACATTTATTTTTTACTTTTCCTAGTCATTATACTGTACCTGTTTTTTAAAAAAAATCTTGCCGTTTTCATTCTGGACAATAAAAAGAGGTCAATAAGCTGACATGGGCAGGATCACAAAAAAAAGTAAAACAGGTATATAGATAACACAGGATAGGTGATGGTCACAGCTCCCATCTTATCTGTACGATGACCCCTACCCATAAGACATATCGTAGACAGACTATAATTGTCGGGGGCTGACCGCGCATTGCTATGTGTAATAGTGGTGCACGGCCGGCAGCTGACGATTTACATTACCTGTCCAGGCTGCAGGGCTCCTCTTGCGGTCTTCTTCTCCCCGGGTCCCGCACACTCCAGCTTCAGAGCGGCCTGTCTATGCTGACAGGACGCTCAGCCAATCACTGGCTCGCTGTGGTCAGTGATTTGCTGAGCAGCCTGTCAGCTGAGACAGGCCGCTCTGAAGCTGGAGCACGCGTGACCCTAGGAGAAGAAGACCGCAAGAGGAGCCCTGCAGCCTCGATAGATAATGTATAAAGTTTAAACAAGAGCTGCAAGGACATCGGTAACAATGTCCATGCAGCCCTTGTTAAACGATAATCGGGCCATGTAGCAGATCGGCGCTTGTGTACAGTTATTATCTGGCCCCCATCGGCCCATGTAATAACACCCTTACACATATCTCTCTTAGCAGCAGCTCAGGCAAGATGGCTGCCCCATCATGTAAGCAAATCTACAACCAGAAAAGAAAAACTAATACAGTATCCAGTTTAAATCAATAAGAAAAATGTAGGTGATAAATCCACTTTTAAGTTTTGTAGCTAAAGCCAATTTTATGCTTATGAGTGACATGCATCCAATCAATTCTTAAGTAATCAACAAAATTATATTTTCTGTTTTCTACAGCAAGAACTGATTTACTTCACCTTCAGCAGACAGGGTAAAGGGGAGAACACCCTAAATCTGAATGTTCTACTTCAAAGATGTAATGAGGTTCAGCTATGGGTGGCCACAGAGATTCTCCTCTGCAACCAGCTGGGAAAACGGGTGCAGCTTGTGAAGAAGTTCATCAAGATCGCTGCTCAGTAAGTTGGAAATGCTTGATCACATGACCATTCAGAATGTATGAAGTGTTTGTACTCAGAGTTATCGCCTATAATATTTTGTGAGATTTTTACAGTCTTAAAAACAGAGTTGGGTTTCCTATGGGCAATCACCACCATCACCACCACTAATTTCCCCGAAATAACCTAAATATGCCGTTTTATAGTATTATATTGATTGGAAAATGCTTTTAAAGGAGGGACGAGTCGGCTTTTTTACCCATAAACAGAGTTACCTCTGTCTAAAGGCTGTGTCTGGTGTTGTACTTTAGTCGCATTTGAATAGTGTTGAGCTGAAATACCAGACACAGCTCATGAACAAGTGTTGTGCTGTTGTGAGGGTAAAAACAAAGGAGGATCGGGGTTCTGTTGTGAGACTTCCGATAGTTCAACTCCTAGGAGTCAGGACTCTCTAAATATTTAATATTTGTTCTGTAGTCCCCCCCATGTCTCCTGTGTCATTATGACTCAGCGCATGTTTACAGGATTGCCTCTTTCTATTTATAATTCTAAGGTCTTTCCAGGTTTAACTGGACTCCCTGATGATTTTACTCTTCCAAGACTCTATCCCACAACCTCCAGTTTCATCCGTCAGAAATAATTTATCAACTTTCCCATTACACTCGGCCCAGAAAAGCAATGCATTACTCCGGTTAAGGGATTCAGTCTGTCACGTAATCTAACAGAAGATTGCATTAGAGGAACTGTAAATCAAGCAATTTCTTCAATACATGACTAGACAATCACAGGCATAACAAAGGCACTGCCCATTGTGCTGGTGGTATTGTTCTATAATCCGGCTGCAGAATTATTGATGGTTCAGAACTACCGTATGAAAATATCCTTATGTAGTAAAGATGTGCTATCAATGTAGTCAGTGTGAACTTTAAAGGTAAAGTCTATTCTAATTTATTTATTTTACTTCCTAGTTGCAAAGCTCAGCGGAATTTGAATTCTTTCTTTGCCATTATAATGGGGCTGAATACGGCATCGGTCTGTCGACTCTCTCAGACCTGGGAGGTAAATTCCTTCATATATTCCTACATTAGAGTTTCTGCATATGAAGATGATATTTGTGCTTTGAAATAGCTTTCTAGGGCATTATTAGGCATATAGTGCCTATAGATGGGTTTCTAATAATGAACAGGCCCATAGGTGAAGATGGGTTTCTACTAATAAACATGTCTATAGGTATAGATAGGTTTCTAATAATTAGGCAGAGTATTCCAGTGATCAATATCTGCAGATAAGCACATTTTCATGTCTGGCTTTAGACAGAATGGAGTCTTTTCATTGATCCTAATTTCAATTCAGCTCTGCCATTCGCATATTACTGCACTTTATTTGGTCATGGATTATGGGTCCTAATTGCCGGTCTGATGTCATCTTCCTGTTCAGACAGACATTGTATGGCAGTGTGCTGCATCACATTAAAGCTGACAATAGCTTCCGATTCTCAATCTGTATTTTTTCTGCATATAATTTTAGATAAGATAGCATCAAAAATATGTATCCCTGGCAATTCCGCAAGAACTCCCAAAGAATATTTAGATCTAGGGTATGCATAAGAAGTGATTAACTCTGTATAGGTGAAGACTTATTCACAGTTAAGGAGAGAAGTGTCTGATTGGTGGGGCCAGACTGCCAGGATCTCCACCAGCCAGGGGAGGGGTCCATAGTGCTCCTTTTTGAATGGAGAGACAATAGGACCATCGAAGATATACGACTTCAGAGCAAGTCTTTACTAAAATAGAAGAAAAGGTCAGGGCAAAGGAGTATGAGAATGAGGCAGGAGAATAAAGGGATGAAAGGCAAAGTGACCAACCTAGTATGTGTCTTAGGGCCCTATAACATGTGGCAATTATCAGCCAAACAGGTTGATATTGCTTTGTGTAATAGAGCTAGCAATCGGTCAATAGGCTCACTTCTCTATTAAAGCTTGTTCATACATGGGAAGGTTTTTTTCACTTTAGGCAACCAAATTATCTTTCCAACCACTTGGAGTAGGGATCCTACATTACAGGTGGGAGCAGTGAGCACAGTAGGAATGCTGTAATAAGAGACACGAAGCAGACAAGATTTTTTTTAGCAGCTTTGACATTCACATGTACCAAGTTGCGCCCCCCCCCCCCCCCTCATGTACCTTCTCTAGAAGACAGCCGTGCACTTTTCAGTTATCTGTAGAGTAACTCAGTTGGATATCTCACGCTTTCTAAAATTTTATGCCTTCAAAATTGACTTCTAAGCCAAGTTGTTACGAGCTGGAAGAGGAGATACTTGACATTCATAGCACAAAATCTATTCAGAGTCTTCAAAGGCAAACTTTTTGTGTTCCTGTGCTTTGGGGTAATATTATGTATTCTCTTTCTTTTCATTCCAAGAAAATCCCAGGAAAGTTCAAAAAACTCTTCTCTGAACTTGAAAGCCTGACGGTGAGTTTTACATTTTTTTTTATTTTTTTTTACCATTTATATGCTACTCTTATAACCGAATCGATATCTAATACTCATCTAAGGAACCGGAGGCAGACATTTTATGTTATTACCAATCCTATTCAAACCATAGCTAATGTTATAAGGTCTAAGAGAATTTATTGTTATTAAGTGCTTGAGTGGAGCACAATACTGCTTTAGAAGACAGAGAAAACAATACTATAATGAAGGCTACATGAACAGTATCCCCCTGTAGATTTTATTTACCATTGACCTTTATAATCAGACACCAGCACTTTTTTTTTATCTAGAGTCCTGAAGACATTTTAGTGAGGTCTAGGATTCCACTTTAAAAGTTAAAAGGGGCATTCCAGTATCCTGAAATGTTTTATATTATGCAGGGGGTAGAATATGTGAAACTACCCTACTCCATTCCCTCATATTTTCCATGCCAGCACCTTCAAGGCTGCTGTGGTGTTCTGTCTTAGTCAGTGATTGGCTAAGTGGATAGGTCATGCTAAAATTATTTGCATTGGAAGCAGGAAAAATCAGTTACAAGTGGGGTTCTGTTTGCTGGAACAGGAGCAGTGGGTATAGGAGTATCCCTTATTTCATAAAACAACGTCCGTTGTTGCCGATTTGCAACAACGGCCGTGACTAATATGAAAATATATGTGCCGTTGCCGCCTATGAAATCCCGGCCGGAGTGTATACACATAGAATACACTCTGGCCGGGATCCCTAGTTGCGCCGGGAGAAAGTGACATGTCAGTTTTCTGCGGCCACTATTCATTGAATAGCAGCCATAGAAAACCCTGCCAGTGCACACTGAGGAGCGAGCGGCTCCAGCCGCACACTCTATAGTTTGCAGTGGAGAATTCTGATGCAGCCGCGCACGAATGCGCTTGTATCAGAACTAAGGGGTGCTAAAAATCATCCGGCCAGTGCTGCAGTACCAGCCAGGGTGATCTTTTCTGAGACTGGCCGTTCCATGACCCGGCTGGGTCACGAAATGTCCAGTTTCTTACAAGGTCTAAACATGGCCTTATTCAGTGCCCCTTTTAAGAGCTAGCACTACCATGCTGTACGGTCAAATCTGCTCTGCAGATAGGGGTATGTAAGATTTGGCTTATGCCCCACTAATATTATCAATTTTCCTCTTACCCCTAATAGTTAGGGCCCATGGTTTTGGTGCAGGAGAGACTGTCCCTCACACACTTCCCCAGTAGTTGTAACAGTTTCCCTCATAATTTCAAAAGGAATTTTGTCAGCTCACCCACTCAGCCTTGCTTCACCTGATGTATGGATCTCCGTGATTTGAAAAGCTCGCGGGTGCTGGTATTGGAGACCGCAACCCGAATCATCCAAAATAGGAAAAAACATGTGCATCCGCAGCTTCATAAAAATCAATAGCTTTTATTCATCGTCACAAAACATAAAATAACAAAATAGTTAAAAAACACGCCAATGGCGTGTCTTTTAACTATTTTGTTATTTTATGTTTTGTGACGATGAATAAAAGCTATTGATTTTTATGAAGCTGCGGATGCACACGTTTTTTCCTATTTTCCCTCATAATTTCCCCAGTAGTCACTGCATCATTCTTCCCTACTTCCCCAGTGGTCACAGCAGCTTTCCTCACCACTTCCCCAGTTGTCACAGCAGCTCCCCTCATAGTTTCTCCAGTAGTCACAGCACCTCCCCTCCCTATCTCTCCAGTAGTCACAGCAGCTCCCCTCATCATTCCCCCAGTAGTCACAGCAGCTCCCCTCATCATTTCCCCAGTAGTCACAGCAGCTCCCCTCATCATTTCCCCAGTAGTCACAGCAGCTCCCCTCATCATTACCCCAGTAGTCACAGCAGCTCCCCTCATCATTTCCCCAGTAGTCACAGCAGCTCCCCTCATCATTTCCCCAGTAGTCACAGCAGCTCCCCTCATCATTACCCCAGTAGTCACAGCAGCTCCCCTCATCATTACCCCAGTAGTCACAGCTGCTTCCCTAATTTCCCCAGTAGTCACAGCAGCTCCCCTCATCATTCCCCCAGTAGTCACAGCAGCTCCCATCACCACTTCCGCAGTAGTCACAGGAGGGACATTACCCTTCATCTTAATCAGCTAGTAACAGTACGCCTCCCCATTATTACATAATACTAGTATGAAGTATGCATAAATTCACCGTGTCAAATCAGGAAATTCAGTACATTAATTATGTGTTTTTCATTCTGGAAACTGACCCAATTTACTGTAACTTTATAGGATCCATCTCTAAACCACAAAGCTTACAGAGATGCTTTCAAGAAAATGAAGCCCCCCAAAATCCCATTTATGCCCTTACTTTTAAAAGGTAAGTAAACAGATCTTTACTAATGGAATAATGCAACCTCTACATTACTTTACTACATTGCAGACACATTCCCCAGCTTATGTGAGCAATGTGATCCAGCACTAGTGATGTGACAGCACACCCATAGGAATACATGCACAATATTAAATCAACCCTCTTCCGGTGATCAATAACTGCTTTGACATAATATTATTCCCACCCTGTTCTCGCCCATAGTTTAAATTCATGCCCAATATTTTACAAAAACGTGTACAACTGTGGCAGCCATGTATGTCATTTATAGTTCAATTATTTTACCATCTCCCCCGCTCTGAAGACAGCTGCACCCACATTGGTTTAAATGCAAATTGCATTCTGGCTTCAGCGGCTTTGAAGCTTTACTGGAGCTCATAAGGATCCCTCGTAATTAAAATTTAAAGGAAAATTTTGCTTCTGTGAATGTTCCGCTATTTATGAATGTTAAATGCCTTATTTCTCACTGACTCATCTGTCCGCACCGAGGAATGCTAAATACTTTAGTAGTTATTAATATATCTCGGACGTGTGTTTAATATTCCTCTGCAGTGTATGTAAACCAAGCTGAAAGCATCACTTGCCCTGCTAGATTTCTTATTCTAAATTCCGAATATCTGGGCCATAAAAATTACTGGGGAATCCGCATAGTAAGCGATTCCCTGCTAATGAACATCCATAAATCCCCTCTGGAAGGAATTACACACAGTACTGTACAAAATGGATTTACAGGAAAATTACATCTATATAAGTGACAGCTTAAAGGGGGTTATCCAGGATTAGTAAAAAGAAACAAAGCTACTTTCTTGCAAAATAGCACCACCCTGTCCCCTGGTTGTGTGTGGTATTACAATAAAGCTGCATTTCCTTCAATGGAACTGAGCTGCCAAACCACACTCATACTGAGGACAAGAGCAGTTCTGTTTCTAGAAGAAAGCAGCCATGTTTTTCTAAGCCTGGATAACCCCTTAAAATTACACAGTGTGTAATATATTTGTCATATATAAACAGAAGTCTCTTTTGATTCTTTTAGATGTTACATTTATTCATGAAGGAAACAAAACCTTCTTGGACAACCTTGTCAACTTTGAAAAGCTGGTAAGTTACCTATAAAAATGAAAATATTGACCTATAGCCATATACATGGAAGTATTACATCCAGATAGACATATCGGATTGCTGCAACACTATGCATACAGTTATGTCTCTGGTAGATATGTAATAATTACGGGTGCAGTCTGATTAGACACTGGGTCTTACCACAAGAGGGTGTAAAAGTGCTTCCCCCGCAGCCCTCTAATAAAGGCTCTCAGAGACTACTTTTGGGTAGTGTAGCTATTGATGACTGCTAGTTATGCCTCTACAACTTGCTTGAAGAGATTTTACCCAGTTCACAGACGTTGAGAGGGGGCACATAACGGTTTGGATGAACTTGCCATCTAGACCACAGGTGTCAAACCCAGGCCCTCCAGCTGTTGCAAAACTACAATTCCCATCATGCTTGGACAGCCAAAGCTAAGGCTGTCCAAGCATAATGGAAATGGTAGTTTTGCAACAGCTGGAGAGCCTGAGTTTGACACCCGTGATCTAGACCATTCTAACCAAGCTGTTAGGGGGTGTTGGGACTTGCACAGATGGTGAACAGGCTCCAAACAGACCCCAGTAGAGGGGATAATTTGATCTGCCGACAAGCACAAAGCAGCTTCCTCAGTTTCCTTGTCCACCATCAAGACACAGGCGGCCCCTTCATTACACACCACTGTCTTTGCCCGCACCATATCCAGGCACTTAGCAGAAGGAAATTTGGGGAGCCATTGAGTCACCCCTGGTAGTAATACAAGGGACACTTACAGCTTTGTGTTATGTATAGGACACCCCACAGCCACATGTGTTGCCTCTTATGGCTTCCACCTGGTACTTTTCAATGCATCACTTTTTGATTTTAGATGCACTAGAACAATAAATAAAACAATGACTGCAAGGGTAGACATACCCCGTAATGCCATTATATGCTATTGCTTTTTTACATGCCTCTTCAGTTAATAAGGTATATGCACAGAATGACCAAGTATATATTTGACGTAGTTGTTTTAATTAAATGTGACCTAATAGAGTTTTCTGTGAAGGTGAATTAGTTGGGCGGTAGGATTCTTGTGTGGTCGGCTGGATTGCCAAGTCATCCATTTAATACTCGACTCACATGAAATATTCCACCTGCGTGTGTAAAGGGCAGGATGTCTTTGTGCTGGTGCTGCAGATATACATCCCTGTCCTGTAGCATCTGCGATTTATACTTTTACTTACAAGGCACTGACCTAAAAACTTATTGTCTTAAATGAATTTTGACTATTCAGATGTGTCCGTTGCCGGATTGTGAGTTCCTTTACAAGCACAATAACGTGGAGAATGTGCACATGTTCTTTAAATATCTTCCATATTTGTATATAATAGCATAACAATAGCTGTATATGCATTGTTCATCAATGAAATTAATTTCAATTATGCCCAAGCTTACTTCTGTGAACTTGCTCAGGACAAGATTTTCTGCACTGCACTTTTATCTAATTTATCTAACTGGTTTCAGTAAGTTATATAGATTTGTAATTTACTTCTATTTAAAAATATCAAGTCTTCCTATACTTATCAGCTTCTGTATGTCCTGTAGGAAGTGATGTTTTCTTTTCATTCTGACTTAAAGTTTTTTGGATAAAGGGTCTACTTTTAAAGAGCAGTGGTCCATTCCAATATATAGGGGATGTTCCAAGTGGAAGACCCTCATCTATGTCTACATAAACAGTGGGGCTTATGGCCAGGGTTTCTTGTCCTAAGGTAATGCTGGTAATAGGATTGAAGGGCATTGCCAGACACAACCCATGAACATGTGTCTATTCTGGAAGAAGATGTCCATGTTTTTCTTATCTCATACTGTTAACGTGCGCCCTATGTGACAACTAGTCTTAGGAATGTGTTTGTACGATTGTAAGTAAATGGAAAGACACAATGGCTGGGTAGATTGAAGATAGCCTCTATTCAATGCATGTATTGTTTTATTATCCTTATTAAGTGTCTGCAGACTAAGTGATCTGTCATGGAAGATTTTACATATTTATAGATTTAGCTCGTGTGAGTGATGTTGGCCGTTCTCAATGCTCTGTCACAGTAGTGAATAGGGGTCTAATACAAGTCTGTGTCTTTCATCTCCTCCGTAGCCCCTGGCACAAGTCTCATTTTAGAAACGGAAAGCTTACTTTAATTTTGGTGTTTATAGGTAGAGCACATTAGAGTATTTTTAGCTGTGATTGTAGATCCATTTGTGAAAATGTCTCGGCTTTGTCTAAGCAGCACGTTGCTGTGATATGGCTCATTAGTTTGTCTAACACCCCCCCCCCCCCCCCCCCCTGTGTGTTCCATGCAAAAATCCACCTTGTGTTGTTTTCCTTCTGGGCTGAATCGAAGCGGCTGGAAGATTGATCATTGGGAAATCTTTTTCTGCTTGTGGCGCTTTCTATTGTTTTGATTTTCAAAGACGGTAAACACACCACGTGCAAGTCGTGTATCTCCAGCTCTCATCCGAGGGGATGGAAATACGTTGTCAACAACATGTTAGGAACGACATCAACCCTGCAGCTTTGCTTGTCTTGTGTTTTCATGCATTGTGTCCATTGTTTTGATTCCGCTGTAGTAGCAGCTTTGTTCCAAAGCAGGAAGAATATTGACATTTGAGTGGTGTGTACATATGACCTCAAGTCCAGATGCGGGCAAAACAAAGAGGCTCACGTTGACTCGTAGAGAAGTGTTTCTTGGCATTAGCTGCACTGTATTGTGTCTAATAGATTATGATTCACTTCTGCTCCTTGATCTCGCAAATAACTAGTGTGTGTTACAAAGCAAAAAAAAAAAAAAAGAAATGGAGCCTTTCTTGTAAGTCCTTTTTCCCGCATGTCTCTTATCTATATGACCTACATAGGACCTACATGGAGGGAAGTCCTTTTGGCTAAAACATAGGAACCCAGTACTCATAGCTTGATTCGGAGCTCAAAAAACTAATTATTTTATTTCAAGCCATTTTTTAGGGTCCAGTAAACTTCCCCAATGATTGTGGGAATGCTGTCACTCTTGTATTGTGGCAAAGCTTGAGCCTGATTCACGTCAGCCCTACTGATTTATTTTGTAGATCTATATGGCAGCACAGATTTATCCGTCTAGGAGTTCTATGACGAATAACAAATGTCTATAGGTGTCAGTAGTCAGTCATACACTATATGGACAAAAGTATATAGACACATTACATTGTCAGTACATACATTGCATTCTAAATTTATAGGCATTAATATGGAGTTACGTCACCCTTTGCAGTGATAACACGTATTCCACTTTTTTGGGAAGAGTTTCTACAAGACTTTGGAGGTCTCTGTGGTTATTTTTGTGAGCCACTGATGTTGGATGACAGAACCTGGCTCTCAATCAACATTCTAGTTCATTCCAAAGGTATTGGATGAGGTTCAGGTCAGGGCTCTTGGTTAGTCAAGTTATTCCACTCCTAACCCACCCAACTATGCCTTTATGGACCTTGCATTGTGCACTGGAGCTTTCATGCTGAAACAGAAAAGAGCCGAACCCAAGCTGTTCCCACAAAGTGGAAAGTGACAATTGTCCAAAATGTTTTCATATGTTAAAACGTTAAAGGAGAACTAATCCGACCAAATCTAAAAATCCCAGGTGGGCAGGGGGAGGAAGGAACATAATCAATAAGTCATACATATACACACCCTTGCCCCCTGGAGTTTCTCCCGGCTTCCTGCATCACCAAATTCTGGCAGGAAGTATACACTGACCCAGTCAGTGACTGCAGCGGTGTCATTGACTGGGTGAGCGGACATTTCTCGGCTGGGACGTGATGGGACGCTGGATTTGCAGCTGGTACAATGCAGTCGGGCAGGTAACGTTTTTAGACTTTCACCAAACCCAGACTCATCCATCAGACACCAGATAGAGGAGCGCGATTCCTCACTCTACATAACATGTTTCTACTGCTCCAGGCAGATGACATTGATAGGGACTGGACTCCATACACCTGTAACAATGAGACTAAACAAAACTTAAAACTCCCAGGACTTTTGTCCATACTGTATACTGTACATGCTTTTGATCCAAGTTGGGCCTGTATTTGTCAGGAGATATTCGCCCTAACTGTATCAAAAAAGAACAGTCAACTACCCTTTTTGGTTTAAATCTATGTACAAATGTATGTAGCACAGTAACCAACCTTAATATAGGGAGCGGTGGCAGTTATATACATACAACTCTACACTTGCAGTATATAATAAAAAAAAATGTCATTTATACATTTGGATTGGGCAAATCTTTTTTTTCTATTTATCAAAAATGGAAGCAACAGTGACTGTCCATTAAGTGAAGGTCATTCATAATATCTGATCAAGGGCACAAATGGGTTGGCCGTTCGTCATGACAGAACCGAGTGAGGATATTGGCAATAAATGTGCACAAGAGATGGCAATTGGAGCATCAGACATTGCTGTATGTTGGCAGCAATTTATCTGTTTCCAGCACATGTCGACTTACCCAGTGTAATCCCTATAGTTTTCCAAGTAACACCCATTACTGAGCTTTATGTTTGTATAATTCACATAGAGCACAGCGCGTGTTACTCCAAGTATTGTGCTACGTCTACAGCTGTGTGGCCCAGATAAAGAGCCACCAGGCTGTGCAAGAGCGGGAACAAGTAAATTCCTTATTATAGGAGAACTGCTGTGTACTAACAAGCCATTCCGCTTCTGGTGCCTTATTCCTCGCCTGATCATTGACTTGTTAGATCGATAAACGACGGTGCAGAGCAGCGCTGCCACATAGGGGATGGATGGAAGTATCAGCTAATCCCAAAAATAAATCACGCTTTACTTCTTGACTTCTTGAGTTCTACAAAAGAAACTTAATTTGTAGGAAGATTGTAATAATTATGGTAATTTCCAAGCCAAGTATTTTTCTTCTTAAGTGTCAGCGCTGTGCTAATCCCTCAAAAACAGAAAATCACATTTACTTGAAGAACTTTGGAATAGACTGAAGGCTGGGGATTTATATCTGCATATTAATGGCCTGACAGATTTTGCGACATTGTACTGACAGCTCTTTCATATTTTTTTTTTTTCAGCACATGATAGCCGACACGGTGAGATCGCTGAGATATTGTCGGAATAACCAGTATGGTAAGTGATGGCTCATACAATCCCTCACAAGCGGCATCAAATAGTAAAGTTACTAGCTGTATTATGAGATCTGAGTTAAAATATAAAATAGCAGTAGAGTACAGTACTTCTTGTCTCGCTGTACATGTCTGCTTGTGTTTTAGAGCAACAGGGTAAATCAGTTTTAAGAAGCAACTTCACCCTAATGGTCCTTTTAGACGGAACGATTATCGTTCGAATTTGCACGATAACTATCGCATTTGAGCGATAATCGTTCCGTGTAAATACAGCAAATGATCAAGCGACGATCGAGAAATTGTTAATTTTGATCTTTCAACATGTTCTCAAATTGTCGTTAATTGTTCGCAAAAAATTAGCAAATTGTTCCGTGTAAACAGTCTTTCTTTTTGATTTCACCTATGTGTGAGATAGGCTTAAGCGATCGCAAAACGATTTTTCCGTACGATGTATCATTCCGTCTAAACGCTGATCGTTTTAAAAAACACATCGTTCATTCAAAATAGTTAATCGTGCAATCGGGCGAATTATCACTCCGTCTAAATTCTAAAAGAACCATAAGTGAAGGATAGTTTATTCACCAATATAATTAGTTTATAAATAGTTTATAATCCTTTACTCAAGTCTAGGTCAATACTATGGGCCCCGTAGAATAGGTCAGTGCTGCACACCTCTCGCTGGTTGGTGCTCAGTGGGTTGTGGTTCTTCAACCATGCATATCAAGAAGTAGTAAAATCCACGGCACTCAATATTATGCAGAAGTGATAGTTTATTTTACAGTGATAGACAAATAGTGTATACTCCGACCAATATGAAATACTATGCAGTAGAGACCATAAATATAAAGCAAGCTTTCGGCCCTTCCCGGACCTTCCTCAGGCTAATAGATCTCACAGTGGTAAGTACGTCTGGAGTCTGGTGGAGAATCCACCAGACTCCAGACGTACTTACTACTGTGAGATCCTGCGTTTTATACGATAAGAATACTAATAAAAGGAAGTTGGTGGTGTAAAGTGCTGAGCTGACCCCTAGACCTGCCTGCTAGCTATCTTCTCTAAGATTAACATTTCTATTATTACATTTTATTTCCATTTTACAAAGTACTTAAAACAGCACACAAAATAAGACTCCATGCGGTCTTCCTCCTCTGAAGTAGGACATCACATCTGTGGCTTCAGGGACATTGTACGCAGAGCGGTGCACGGTAAAGGCCAGCGAGTGCGAATTGCAGTCCTGAAGGCCTAACATCACCAATGTGAATTTTATGAAGAGATTAGACTAATTTGCCAACTCCTCCTAATACCTCGTTCACTATGGCAGTACCCGGGGGATTTTCATAATCTTTAACCACTATGAGTATCTGGGAAAATGTGCTAAAAACACTTATTTAGACAGACAAAGAAAGCAAATGACCTCCAGGCTTGACGCATATTATGTCTTTGATTATATACAGAACACTACACAGAAATCAGCGAGATGGAACGGTGTGGGCTGAACGTGCAGAACTCATATCATTTACATGCCAGCAGACGGGAAACGGTTTATTCTTGAATAAACCCCAAAAAGCCAGTAATCGTCCTTTAGAAATCCTCTTGCAAATATTTTATTTAGTTGATCCGCTTTGAAAAACAAAAGTAATTAAAGAGCTGAATGCTTTTTAGCAGGATGCCAGTCATGCTTTAAATTGCAATTCCTAAAGCCCCCTTCCTCCAAAGACAGGGACTGTGGGGGGATCTGATCCGTTCCAAGCCAACAGAAAATAGCATTTCCTTCCAGCAGCTAAATAACATTATTGTGAATGTAGATGAGTATAGCCAGCAAAAGAAAAATCATGACTTTAAGGGGATTTCCAATTTCCTAGTCTTCTGACGTCATTTAGACTCTGTTAAGGATACGTCCTTGAACTGATTACTCTGTTAGGGTGCGTTCACACCTACAGGATCTGCAGCAGATTTGATGCTGTGTTCAGTTATTTAAATGAAATCTGCTGCAGAAAATCAGCTGCAGATCCTGTAGGTGTGAACGCACCATTAAGGAAATGATCAGGACCATTTGGCTCTTATGGGAGATATTGATAGCTGGGTTTCAGCGGTATGATGGTTATGAGTAGACATGAGCGTGACTCAAGCATGCCTATGGCTATATCCATGTTTTCCAGGACTCCCTAGGGCTGCATCTAACTTTGTCAGCCACTGAGCGTTCTGACTGGAGCATCGTTGCCTGCAATGACACAGAACGATTATTGTTTAAATTCTAACAATATAACGATTTTTGGCACGATGATTGTCCCGTGTAATAGGGCCCTTACATACATATTCCATGCTGATCAGAGCGATCCTGAGGTGTCTTCCAGCTGATCATCGATGTGACCCATCTCCACATACAGGATACAAGCAGGGGTTGTCTACACCCATCAGGAAACTTCTTTAGGGAGTGACTCTGCATATACTGTTAGGGAGTCATTCCTTATGTAGCTTTTCAGCCTGGTGATGATAACCGCTGCCTGGGATCTGAGTGTTCAGGCTGCAAGAGCTGCCTATAGGATGACATTTTTGTAACACATGTTTTTCTTGCTTCTTCTTATAACTTTGTATTTACTTTTTTGTCTTTTCCTGTTTGCAGCCAATGACCTTCCCCAGAAAGAGCACCAGGAAGCAAAGTTTTACACAAATCACTTGCTTGTGATTGACAACCAGCAGACTCTCTTCGAGCTATCGCACAGGATAGAGCCTCGGGTGTAAACACACGCCCAGTCTGGACTGAATGACCGCCGATGCCAAGCATGTAGCTTTACAAGGAAAATATTTTTACTGAGTTTTATCAGTAGCGGACAGAAACCCATACGAGCATGGAAGGAAAAGAGAGAATGGAGCAGCCCTAGTCTGTCCCCGAGAAAAGGAGGACACTTCTGGAAACTCAGTTTGCTTTGTTTCTGCACTTACCAAGACCATTGTAGTAAGAAGTTATACCCCATATATACAGCCTGCGATATGTCTGCCAGTGCCAGGTGTGTTATGATACCCCCACAGCCTCTCCTGATGTCCTGCACTTCTTTTCCAGCTGGGTGTCCTCATGAATATACACAAAAAGTGGAGCGTTTGATGGCTGCCCATCAACAATGGCACTAACCTAAAATGTGCACTTCCAAATGCTTGCAAAAGAATAAAATGTAAGATGCCTGAGAGGAAGAGATGACATGGGGCAGCGTGATTACATAAGCTGGAAACAGCTCATCAAGCTGCATTTATTAATATTCCTGATAGCTGCGGGGGCAGAGGTGAAATGGAGGGCAGCAATGGCGTCAGAGCAACGTTTGGTAAACTCCGACTGATCACTAATAGCATCTGGGGTGGATGTAGCCGGACCTGGATTTGCCCAGTTGCATTATGCATTGTATGATATGTTCTGTAATGCTTTGGCTGTATGTTCTTATTTCCTATTACCGGTAGTTCCAGTCAAGATTTCAGTCTCATAACAAAATATGCACAAAAAAAAATAATTCTAATTTGCTTACCTGCATTAGCGTGAGACACAGGAACACGTATAAAGTGAACAAATAAGAAAAAGGACCAGGTTAGGATGTCATTCATTTTCATGTGTGAGGTTTACAGAAGTGATCGGCGGGGGATGGGATCGCCATGTCACTGTGTGGCTCTTGGGTCTGACTTCATTTTCTTTAAGAAGAAGATATTGCAGAAATAGCCTATTTCATGATTTACTGAGCATGAAATAAAACAAGCGGAAATGAGTTTCTAAATATTAATAGAGAGAGAAGACAGCGTTTTCCTACTAAGTTATTCTGCCTGCAGGTATTTATGAAGCTCTATTTTTTATGTGGCTGGAAATGTATTATTTGTACATAGAATAACATGACTTTTACGCTGGGGAGGGGGTCCAGTATGATGACATAGAACATAGCGTAGCCTCTAACGGAGTCCTTATATAGAATATAATTTGCTTATATTAGGTCACATAGGTTTTGTTTATATGGCATGTGCTAGAACCAGTGTAACCCTTCTGTAGTAGAATAGACCGCAGTCATTGAGCCATGCCAGACTGTCCGCACACTGTCCTCTAAACACAGGCCCACCATGTTACATCAACAGAGTAGGATTAGACACTAGGAAAGAGAATTGTTGGTGTCCATCACTAAACATGATACTGTACACAATTCACTTGTCACGTTGTGTTCTGTTTCAGCAAAACTTTCTGCTTATTCCATGACTGAAACACAAATGGATGAACATCTTAGGCTGCCTATGCCTGTAGTGCTATAGTGCCTTGGGGCATGAAACGCATGGCGGAATGCAATTTTTACACAACTAAAACCGCATAGCTAAGCCGCTGTGAAGCACACTGCAATTGTGCATGCACTTTTGTTAACCTGCAAAAAGCTCTTAGTTCAAGTTGGATAATCTCGATTGTCACTCAGACTAGAATCACTGGCAGCTTCTACTAAGGTCCTTACCCCATGCACACACTGCCCTATATCTTAGTTTTCTTGTAAAGAATGCATAAAGAGTTCTTAATGGAGAAAGCAGCTGTTACATGTATATAGATAAATAATTCCACGTATGTTCTTAGTTTTTGTTTTTTGCATTTTAACCGGATCTCTATATCTGGCATTTAAAGAAGCTTAAACATTATAAGATAACCTTACGGAGGTTTCCAAATCTTAGAGCGTAAGATTGACAAAAGCTTATATTCATGTCTAATACGAACACAAAGCACTCCCTCTCTGCCTTGCCCTTTCAATAAATGTGTCAGGTTGTAAGTAATAGAGCACATTGATGCCTGATTAGTCTGTGACATTTCTTGTATATACATAGTAATAGTGCTTAGGGCGCCACCTTGTGGCCCTGCATTAATATGACAGTTCTGACTTTTAGAATAATTGTATCCAGTCAGGGCTCCAACCCCTTAAACTGTGAAGCAAGTAAACAGTATTAAATTGTTTCTGAGACACAAGTTCACCCCTCCTGATCTATATACTGGCCAATGTTAGGATAATGTTTTTCCTATGCATGCACTATATTCTATAGAAACTTTTATTTACTTGCTTCCTAAACATCTTTGGACACAACTAGCCCTTATGTTAGTGCCACTGAATTGTATTACTTGTGTTGGGTAAATGAAACTGGATTCTATTTGGTATAAAGGCTATGGACAATTTTAAATAACACTTTTTCTAATTCTTGGTTTATATCTTTTATGGTAAAAAGAAACACTTTCTCTATAAACATATAAGACCGTCTGCAGAAAAGGACCACCCGCCCCAATAACCTTATATTGTATCCCCTTGTTCTTGTGTTCAATTCCCTCCTGAACCCTATTTAGACCTTTAACATATTTAAAGGTTTCTATCATGTTGCAGTCAGAAAACAAATTAAGAATAAAGTAGATCCACTACAAAGGTATACATAGCCTTTATGTATTCCCTGCGACAACACTAAGCTGACAGAGTACAGACAAGGAGTGTTGTCATAGGCCGCAGAGGAGCCACAACTATGAGCATCATAAATCTACATTAAAACCTTTATTATCTTTTCTGATTATGATTGCCTTTATATATTCTGCTTCTTGTTCTCATAATGACTCTCTTAGGCCAGTTTCACACATACCATATCGCAGTGGATTTCATGTAGTGGATTTATTAGCCTGGCAGCAGTGGGTTAAGTGGGAAGGGGATTTACATTCTGGCAGCGGAATGAAAAAGCTTCTGCGAGGATGTAAAGCCATAGAAAATGACAGTATCGGGTATCGCAGCGGATTTCGCCGCAGAACTCGCAGCATGAAATTTGCTTTAATACAGTACATGTAAAACTGTCCTTAAAGGAAAACTAACAGCATAGATATATGCACATCCATGCTGTGAGTTTCACTTTAACAGAATATTTGCCACTGTATAAAGAATATCTTGGTGCAGAACCACAATTATTGCTCAGATATTAGAGAAGCACAAACTGCCAATACTGTGGGGGCATTGTCAGGGTTTATAGTGGAATTCCCAACATTCAGTTCCCAGCAGCCTACTATATATACACAGCTGTTTTCTGTATGTTTTCATGTGCTGTTGCTGAATTTTAATGCCATATTATTCGTCTCAGCTTCACTTTACCTTAGCTGCCAAAAAAAGTCCTATTATTACATTACCCCCTATAGAGTCCTATTATTACATTACCCCCTATAGAGTCCTATTATTACATTACCCCCTATACCATACCCTCATACTCCAGTCTGTCGTCAATATACCTGGGTATTAGCTTACCCTTTCATCCCGTATGGGCCAAAAGTTTTATCTGAAGAATTTAGCAATGGGATTAATGGAAGGATAACATGGATGAGGCCGGTATTGCAAAAACATGTTACGATGTTGCGTAAATCATGTTGTAGAGCCTCAAAATGGTTGATTCTGCTTCATCAAATGCCAATTCATGAATAGCCAAAACATTCATCAACTTTATATAACAGTCTGGGAAATCGAAGAGTGCCATGACTGCTGTCTACCCATGTACATATTGTAATGACCCGTATCCTCTGCCATCAAGGCTCCTGAGAAAGCTGAGGGATAAGCTGAGTTCTCAGGGACCTTCTGTTTCCCAGGCCTGACCTTTACTCTAATAGTCCCGGAGGGCATGAAGCAGTGTGACTGTGGATCTCCCCAGGGAGCGTTTACAGGTGGTTTTGTAAGAAGTTGCTATCGCCTCTGTACAGAATCTTGTTTGTGTATTTATTAGAGCTTGTAAGCAATAATTTAAATGTATAATTGCAAAGCAATATGCGGATTTATCTTGTGTAAGCCAATGTAATTTTCTCTTGCATTTCAAATGTTTGAATTTTTTTATCTCCCTTTCAAAAATAAACTAGAAAATCTGTTTACTGACTTGTGGTTCTGTGATGTTGGTAGCTTGTTTCTGCTGCATGTGAATGGATTTTTTTCAAATCCTAGGGGATAGAAATCTGTTGGGTGTGAACATACATCCTCTTAGATTTGCTACACACACAAACACAGGCACACTTTATATCAGTGTTTTAAAATGCAGCTCAGACACCAAACCCCAAATTGCTGTGGGTGTAGACTTTAACCCCATAATGATAATCCCATGTTAAAGGGGTACTCCAACATCAAAGAAATAAAGATGCTACAGAAGCACATAGGGGGAGATTTATCACACATGGTGTAAAGTGAAACTGGCTCAGTTGCAACTAGCAACCAATCTCATTCCACCTTTCATACAAAATTTATAGATACATACATATATTTATTGGGAGAAGTAGAAATGTTTACAACATGCTGACTTGTGTTAAGTGATGCTACAAAAAGAGCAGAAGGGGAGTGAATGCACCAGCTGCTGTAAGGGCAGACAGGTTAACAATGCTGTATGCTTTTGCGGCATGTTTTTGTCAGAGTACCATTTTTAACTAGACCCCCAGCTGCCATGACAGTAGCTCAGCACCCTGCAGTCGCATGATCTCAAGACAGATATTACCAATAACACCAGCATATAGGAAGAGAAAATATTATCACCATACATATTACCGCCATACTGGTACTGACCAAATTTTGTACACTGAGACCAATATTACCAGTATATAGGAAGGAAATATTACCGCCACACCGCAACCACTACAATCACCACCATATTGTTACTGACCAAATCCAGTTTACTGAGACCAATAAAAGTAACAAATTACACCGCCACATTCTGACTAACACCACCACATACTGTCTAACACCACTGCTGCTACTGAATAATCCACTGTACTCAGATCACTATCACCTCATACAGTCATATAGAGGTAGCCCCAGCTCTACACAGGTTCTATACATACATCCAAAATGGATACACACATGCACATATGTATAAATACTCAATGTTGAGTTATTGTAATATATACATCACAAACACAGTCTTAAATCAATAATAATCCTATGAGGCAAAGAAAAAAAGACCTTATGTGTAATAATAAACTGAAATCAATACAAATAGAATATGAAAGTTCAAAATTTTATTGGCTAAAAAATTAACAACAATAGCAGTAAAAAGTTCAAAAACCACACATGGAAAGCAGCACCACAGGTATGGGCAGGTCCGGGTAACCTGATAATGCAGGCTGCAAGACGCTGTGAGTTATTGGGAGATAGTCAAATAACCATGCACTGATACTAGTATCTGTGCATGGTTATTCGACTATCTCCCAATAACTCACAGCGTGTTGCAGCCTGCATTATCAGGTTACCCGGACCTGCCCATACCTGTGGTGCTGCTTTCCATGTGTGGTTTTTGAACTTTTTACTGCTATTGTTAATTTTTTAGCCAATAAAATTTTGAACTTTCATATTCTATTTGTATTGATTTCAGTTTATTATTACACATAAGGTCTTTTTTTCTTTGCCTCATAGGATTATTACAGGTTCTATACACTATATACATTACAGTGCAGCTATATCAAGTGACTTACAGGGGACGTCTTCTCTGATCAGAGTCGTTTTCATTTACTTCTCCATCTGTCCTGGGCCATTATGAGAACTTTTCCGAGCCACGAATCCACAGAATCTGCCAGACAAACATATTAGGCTCCTCATACTGGCACCATCCTTATCTCTACAAACTGCACATCTGTATTGGCCCCTTTATGCCCTCATTTAGTGGGTAGACTGACTCTGTGATCCCCCTTATAGTATATGACTTCCTCTATGTAGCCTCCTTATAGGCCCCCTCTCCCCCTATGTTGTCCCCTTATAGGCCCCCTCTCCCCCTGTGTAGTCCTCTTATAGATGGGCCCCCTCTCCCTCCCTTATAGATGGCCTCCTCTCCCCCCTCCCTTATAGATGCCCCCCTTACTTATACCCCCTTTAGATGGCCCCCTCTCCCCCCTCCCTTATAGATGGCCCCCTCCCTTATAGATGGCCCCCCCTCTCCCCCCTCCCTTATAGATGCCCCCCCTACTTATCCCCCCTTTAGATGGCCCCCTCTCCCCCCTCCCTTATAGATGACCCCCCCTCTCCCTTATAGATGGCCCCCCTCTCCCCCCTCCCTTATAGATGGCCCTCCTCTTCACCCCTCCCTTATAGATGGCCCCCTCTCTCCCTTCTTATAGATGCCCCTCTCTTCCCCCCTTATAGACTGTCCCTCTTCCTTCCTTATAGATGGCCCCCCTCTCTCCCCACTTATAGATGGTCCCCCTCTCCCCCTATAGATAGCCCCCCTCCCTTATAGATGGCTCCCCTCTTCCCCCTTCTTAAAGATGCCCCCCTCTCCCCCCTTCTTAGAGATTGCCCCCTCTTTCCCCTCTCCCTTATAGATGGCCCCCTCTCCCCCTTCTTATAGATGGCTCCCCTCTCCCCCTTTTTTTAGATGGCCCCCCTCTCTCCCTTCTTATAGATGGACCCCCTCTTCCCCCTCCCTTATAGATGGACCCCCTCTTCCCAACTCCCTTATAGATGCCCCCCTCCCTTATAGATGGACCCCTCTTCCCCCTCCCTTATAGATGGACCCCTCTTCCCCCCTCCCTTATAGATGGACCCCCTCTTCCCCCCTCCCTTATAGATGGACCCCCTCTCCCCCCCTCCCTTATAGATGGCCCCCCTCTCCCCCTTCTTATAGATGGCATCCCTCTTCCCCCCTCCCTTATAGATGGCCCCCCTCTCCCCCTTCTTATAGATGGTCCTCCTCTCCCCCTTCTTATAGATGGCCCCCCTCTCCCCCTTCTTATAGATGGCCCCCCTCTCCCCCCTTCATATAGATGGCTCCCTCTCCCCCTACTTATAGATGGCCCCCCTCTGTCCCCTCTTCTTATAGATGCCCCCCTCTCCCCATTCTTATAGATGTCTTCCTCCCTTATAGATGGCCCCCTATGCCCCCTCCTTATAGATGCCCCTCTCCCCCTTCTTATAGATGGCCCCCCTCTCCCCCTCCCTTATAGATGGACCCTCTTCCCATTTCCCTTATAGATGCCCCCTCTTCCCCCCTCCCTTATAGATGGCCCCCCTCTCCCCCCTCCCTTATAGATGGACCTCCTCTTCCCAACTCCCTTATAGATGCCCCCTTCTTCCCCCCTCCCTTATAGATGGCCCCTTCTTCCCCCCTCCCTTATAGATGGCCCCCCTCTCACCCTTCTTATAGATGGCCCCTCTCTCCTCCTTCTTATAGATGGCCCCCCTCTCACCCTTCTTATAGATGGCCCCTCTCCACCCCTTCTTATAGATGGCCCCTCTCCACCCCTTCTTATAGATGGCCCCCTCTACCCCTTCTTATAGATGGCCCCCTCTCCCCCTTCTTATAGATGGCCCCCTCTCCCCCCTTCATATAGATGGCCCCCTCTCCCCCTTCATATAGATGACCCCCCTCTCCCCCTTCATATAGATGGCCCCCTCTCACCCCCTTCTTATAGATGGCCCCCTCTCACCCCCTTCTTATAGATGGCCCCCTCTCACCCTCTTCTTATAGATGGCCCCCTCTCACCCCCTTCTTATAGATGGCCCCCCTCTGTCCCCCCTTCTTATAGATGGCCCCCCTCTCCCCCTTATAGATGGCCCCTCTCCCTTACAGATGCCCCCCTCTCCCCCACCTCCTTTTAGATGGCCCCCCTCTCCCCCTTCTTATAGATGGCGCCCCCTCCCTTATAGATGCCCCCCTCTCCCCCCCCTCCTTATAGATGGCCCCCTCTCCCACTTCTTAGAGATGGCCCCCCCTCCCCCATTTTATAGATGGCCCCCCTCTCCCCTCTTCTTATAGATGGCCCCCTCCCCCCTTCTTATAGATGCCCCCCTCTCCCCCCTTTTTATAGATGCCCCCCCTCTTCCCCCTTCTTACAGATGGACCCCCTCCTTATAGATGGCCCCCCTTTCCCCTTCTTATAGATGCCCCCCCTCTCCCCCTTCCTATAGATGGCCCCCCTCTCAAAAAAAAAAAAACAACACAACTCACCTGCCATAAGTTCCCCCGTCAAGCCTCTCTCCTGGTCTGTTCTCGGCTGATGAGCGGCTGCCGGGGGTGTCCCGTCCTATCCCCGGCAGCGCGCACATCAGTAAGTTCCCTGTGCGCCGAAAGTCAGAGCCACAGACGCACAGGGAGATCTCTGATGCACGCACTGCCAGGGATAGGACGGGACACCCCCGGCAGCCGCGCATCATCCGGGGACATCCATATGAATGACAGCACCCCAGGTTTTCAGTAAATCTTTACACAGAGTATCACAGTGCTTCTGGAGCCATGTATTCCCAAGTGATGCACATCACCTGGCCATTCACATGTTGTCAGACCAGACACCTCCTTCCACCACATCATTGTTCAGTTCTGATTTTCATCCCAGACAAGCTGGCCTTCACTTCTCACATGCATCAATCAGCCTTGGACATCCATGACATATTGCTTAGTTTACTGGCTGTCCTTCCCTGGCCCACATTTGGCTTCTAGGTACTGAGAACTTCATACCAGGAACACCCAGCATGCTGTGTTGCCAATATTCTAACCCAGTCATCTATTTATCACAATGTGGGTTCTGACAGTCACCCAGATCATTAACAGACTTTTACAGAGGACGAATATCAGCCAGGAGTGTTCCTAGAAACGTTCCTTCAGCCCATAATCAGCTTGTGTAACAGAGACGGCGACCAGCTGAGGAGCGGACAAACGTCCGATCCTCGGCTGGTTGCATCTTTTGAGAGAGATTTAAATTTATAATTATCGTGTAAACAGGAAACTGACCACACAGATATGCATAGTTATGCTGTGTATTTCCAGATCACACTAGCAATGCATACATACCTTCTGCGCTGCTGTGTGACCTGGCATCCCGTTCTCCCATCCTGCTCTCTGGCCACTGCTGTATCTTCGGGCCGCCACCTTCTCCAGAGTGATTGATGGCCAGAGGAGGTGGGACAGCCTAAAGAAACAGCAGCTGCCAGGGAGCAGGATGGCAGGTCACACAGTATGCACTGCTAGTGTGATCTGGAAACTGACAGCACAGATATATACATACTGTATATGTGCTGTTGGTTTCTATGGCTACATGAACAATACAAGAATCGTTCGTGCAGCCTGGCTGACCGCTGTGCCATGTAAAAGCACCCTTACACTTGCCAATTTTTCTGCTTTCAACACACAAAGCTGAAAATCTGACTGTTGACTTGCTGTATAATATATAACACCTCATGACATGCGCCCTTGTCACAAAATAATCAATGTTATTCACATCACTAGTCAGAGGTTTTCATGATAACCATAAGATCCTATGTCCTGACATTTCTTTTTCTTCTAGGTCAGAAAAGATTGAACCAATAGTTGTATCCATCAATGCTTGTTAGATAAATGTATGCGCTCTCTTCACACTGGCTTACAGCTCAGATTACCATGGAAACGATCAATTTTCTGAAATAACCAAATGATCATTGAGACGCCACAGACTTTTGTTGGGTGTATTAGTGATCCAGTATTTAAAAACAATAAAAGGGGGGGGAGGGGCTTCTGTAACATAAAGCGGACTTACAAAAAAAAAAAAACAACCTTTATTATGAGAAATCCATTTCGGCTCTATATTACAGTATATCAGAGCCTTACTTTGTTGCCTGAGGAAGGCGCTGATATAATATAGAGCTGAAATGTGTCAGATGTTTTCATTTTCAATTAGGCCTCTGAAAAATGAAAGCTGGAATCTGATTGGTTGCTATGGGCAACTACTCCACTGTCCGTTGATAAATCGCCACAGTCCAAACATACTATGAGCAAAAGTGGTACTTACCGCCATGATCCAGATACAATGATACAATCTTGGTATGCGATATGCAGAATGGCAGATAGCCCACTAGAATGGGGTTAACCACTAGAGGCACACTCAGGTTCGTCCGAACTCCATAGTGCGGCATTTGACTGCCTTAAGCTCCATACACTTAAAACCCCTTAACATCTTACCACTACGCCACCAGGAATAAAGACAACAGACATTGTTTCTTTTAGCTGGGTGAAGGTCTGCCACAACTTTTATTGAAATTTTATGCAACAGGCACTCTCCAGTGCCATCTCAACTCAACTGGTAGCTTAGCCATGGTGCGCCTCCGGCGGACTCCCACCGTACACATCCGGACGCTACCTCAACATATCAGGTATAACACCGCCGGCTGTGACTTGTAAGAAAAACCAGCAGATATAGTCCAAACTATTAATATATATATATATATATATATATATATACAAATAATTTTCTTTTGCAAAAAACAGTATTGCACAAACAAATCTCACTTTTCTTTTTAAAGAGAACCTATCATCTAAATTTAACTGTCCCTGTTATAAAAGGTTATCTTTCCCTAAGTCTATATCTAAAGATACAGACTTCTTTTGCAGTCTGTAATCTTATACTTTACCTAATCTTTCAAAGCAGTGCAGTACGGCCAGGTGCCGCCAAATAAATGACGCCACTTGCGTTCCAGCGGTGCGTTTATCAAGATGGCGCCCGGCGTTACTGCGCCGCTACGAAGAAGTAGGTAAAGTATAAGATACAGACTGCCCGGCCTTACTACACCGCTACGAAGGATTAGGTAAAGTATAAGATACAGACTGCAAAGGCAGTCTGTATCTTCATAAATAGTCTTCATGAAGATACAGACTGCTTTTGCAGTCTGTGTCTTATACTTTAACTAATCCTCTGTAGCGGTGCAAGTAAGGCCGGGCGCCATCTTGATGATGTCACTTGCGTTCCAGCAGTGCGTTCCACTGTCGGAACGCAAGGGCAGTCTGTATCTTCATTACAAACTATTAGAGTAAGTTAGAACATACATACACAACGATCTTGAGCTGTATAGCGCGAGATCACTGTGTATTGACAGAGCGGCGGGCAAAGGCTCATGGGAGCCCTTCCCGCCGCTCTGCATGCCGGGAGCTTCCTGTCTCGCGCCGGCTCTTTTGAAAAGAGCCGGCGCGAGACAGTGAATTAATTAGTGAATAAATCAAAAATGCGGCGAAAAAAAATTTAAAGTATTTGCAAATGTTAATAAAATAAATAATTACATTTAATTAGGGAATAAAATTTTTTTGAAATTGGTCCATGATTGGTTCTCTTTAAATAAATAAAAACAGGGAGGGAGGGATGGAGGGAAAACAGTTCCTGAGCAGGAAGAGAAGTGACTGCTCGGATATCCCTGCAACAATATAAACAGGTACCCCCATGTGTTCTAGCTGCAGCAGTGATAGGCTGCAAAGCCCGGGAAGCTTACTGATAGGTCCCCACACCAGCATCAGACAGTGGGGAGGGATGGGCATACAAGCAGTGCTAGTTCACACTTTCCTGGCAACAGAAGGGGGGGATAAGCTGTAGAACCACATATATGGGGGATGCCACACGCAGTCCGTGTGCACCCTTCATAGACAGTCGGGTGCACTGCAGATTACCAGCGGCTGATAAAGTTGGGTGCAGTCCTAGGGAGTCCTGGCCATGGACTGTATCCATGTTTTCCAGGCAGCCTTAGGGCTGAATCCAACCTTTTCAGCCACTTTTAATCAAATATGGCACGCTTGGGTTTGGACAAACCTGTGTGTGCTCGAGGTTCGCTTATCTCTATTAATCATCATCCATGTCAGCAATTAATAATCCAGTTGAATTGTTAAAGTCTGCAGCAGAATCCATTGTTACATGACATCATAACATCATTCTGCAATATGCCTTGAATATGTCAAAGCCTAATCCCATTGTCTGTACGCTTACATATTGACTCTACAGTAGAACTACTGATCCCAATATAAAGAACTATGCTGACATCTAGTGGTCATTTTGAAATATTGTAAGAATTTACAAAATATAATTTTAAGGTTGAATCCACACAACGTATAAACCACCACCATTAATTGGCACTCTAAACAACAGCCGTTGTATGCAGTGAAAATTGCATTGAAATCAATGCACAACAGCTGGAAATAATTTACAAGCTGATTATTTTGATGGCCCTTGTTTAACCTTTAGGCGACCCTGGACGTACCGTACTCTGTTCAGAGCGGGGCCGCGGTCCCGGGTGCCGCTCGTAGCCTGGACCGCGGCTATTAGCAGGCACGGTCCGATCGCCATGCCCGCTAATAAAGTAATCGGGTGCAGCTGTTGTCCCGGAGGAGCGATCCACACATCCTTCTTCGCCGGGGCTCAGCGCTGTAATGGCGCTGATCCCGGCTCGGCACTCGATTGCTTCCGGCTACAGGGGGCCAGAGGCTGGCTACAGGGGCATAGATTCCGTTTACAAGGGGAAATACTACTGGCTACAGACAGATTCTGGCTATGTAGGCTGATTAATACTGGCTACAGGGAGGCATCATTATTGGATCCAGGGAGGCAGATTCTGGCTAGAGGGGGCATTATTACTAGTTGCAGTAGGCAGATTCTATCTACAAGGGGGTTGATTCTGGCTACAGGGGGCCAATATTATTGACTTGGGGGCAGATTCTGGCTACAGAGAGACAGATTCTTTCTACAGGTGGACATTATTCCTGCCTACAGGCAACACATTCAGTGGCCCACATATGTAACTGCATAGCACCACATCTGGCCACACATTTGGCTACTGTTTCAGATGGTCCCATTGGTCTTAATACACAAACGTGATAATAACCTAGCTTAGGACATTACAGGGATGTGGCTTGTTTGTCACAGTTGCCTGATCATTGTATTATGTCATATTAATGGCAGAGACACGTGCATAACAAGTCAGTCTGGTTGATAGAGCTTCTCCCTGTTTTATAGCAGTTTATATTACTGGTCATGAGTCAGGAGACATTTTATAGAATATGTCACTGGAATCAATCATTATTTTACTCGGCTATGTGACATTTAAAAGTGTGTCCCTAAGTGAATAGATAAATATAAACCAAGGGTACTTAAAGGGAAGCTGTCACACTGATAATGCCATCCTGTCGGCGGGCAGCATATAATAGAGCAGGAGGAGCGGAACTGATTGATAAATAGGGAGAAATAAATAAGACTTTTCTTCCAAGTTTTGCTGGATATTGTGTGGTTTTATGGCGCACAGCACTTGTGTTTGGTTTTTCTTCACAGTTTGTGTCAAATAAAGGGACCAATATTTTCCTGGAAATACAGTAATATCTCGGTTCCCAAACACCTGGGTATTCCAACAATTCGCTATTCGAACAAAATTCCCCCCTGAAGTTTTGCTTGGTACTTAAACATTGTTCAAACTATTGTTCCACTGACAGTTATAGAAGTGTTCAGACACCAAGGGTAAAGGAGCGGGGATTCCTGTTATAATGACGGGAGTCCCCACTCTAAAGAGGTGTTCCGCACAGCAGAGCAGCAGAGAGAGAGGCAGGAGCGGGGCGGCTGTTTGAACCCTCCTCCTCTGGGCCGCCAGTGTCCTTGCTCCAGCCACACTTTCCACTGCAGCCCCCAGCGGACACTTTCCCCGGGCCACCGCTGCTTCTTCACACAGTGGGGAATTCCTCTGCCAACCTGCCCCAGCTGCGGCACCTATCTCCAGGCCGCCGGCGCCCTGGTAGTCCCTCTGTAAATGTTATGCCCCTGTAGGTAGTGCCCCTGTAAGTAGTCTACAATTAATTTGTATGCCCCTGTAGGTAGTTCCCCTGTAAATGTTATTCCCTTGTAAGTAACCCCAGTAAATGTTCTGCCCCTGTAAGTAGTCCCCCAGTAAATGTTCTGCCCCAGTAAGTAGTCCCCCAGTAAATGTTATGCCCCTGTAAGTAGTCCCCCAGTAAATGTTCTGCCCCTGTAAGTAGTCCCCCAGTAAATGTTATGTCCCTGTAAGTAGTCCCCCAGTAAATGTTATGTCCCTGTAGTCGCCCCAGTAAATGTTATGCCCGTGTAAGTAGTGCCCCAGTAAATGTAATGCCCCTGTAAGTAGTCCCCCAGTAAATGTTCTGCCCCTGTAAGTAGTCGCCCCAGTAAATGTTATGCCCGTGTAAGTAGTGCCCCAGTAAATGTTATGCCCCTGTAAGTAGTCCCCCAGTAAATGTTATGCCCCTCTAGTTAGTAGATCCCCTGTAAAAGTCATGCCCCCATGCATAGTCCCCCTGTAAATGTTATGCCCCTGTTCATTTCCCTTGGGGAAAGTTGTATGCCATGACTGTTGTTTTGTGTTTTGTTTTCTTTTTAAAAAATATTGTTTTATTATTTTTCTTGTATGTTGGATATAGCTAGGGAACTGTCACAAGACTCATTTGTATGTCTTATTTTACTTTGTTCCTATCGGGATTCTGCTCATCGGGCTGTGGGCTTTAAACTCTGCCATACTCCCTGCCGCTCCTTCCCGGGTGCTGGAAAAAGATGGATCCAGTCCTGGAAAACTAGAAGAAGTTTCCCAGGACTGGATCCATCTTTTCCCAGCACCCAGGAGGAACGGCAGCAGACTTCAAAGCCTGTAGCCCGATAAGCAGAATACAGATAGAAACAAAGTGCTTGCTTCGTTCCTACTAGGGCTGGGCGGTATACCGCAAAAATACCAATACCGTCACTGGCGTCGGTTAACCGAGCTCAACTTTGCAAGGACGGTATCTGCGTTTTTTTCACTATTAGCCCGTCTAATCCCTAAGCGCTGCACAGGTAGGAGGCGGTCTCCGATGTGCTGTCTGTGCAGGGACGCACAGACAGCACATAGGAGATTTGCACTGTATGTCTGAGCGCCTTTCTTCCCCCCATCCCCCGCCTTGCGTGTCAGAGCGGCCCCCCAACCTACCCGTTCCAGGACCCCCCATCTGCCCGGTGTGTCAGAGCGGCCGCCCGTCCGTCCATGTCAGCGGGCCCCAACCTGTCCAGCGTGTCAGACTGCCTCTCCGCCCATTCCAGCGCTCCCCCCAACTGCCCGGTGTATCAGAACCCCCCACCCGAAATGCTGGCATGTGAGACCGCCTGCCCGCATGTTGCAGGGGCCCCCCGAACTGGCGGGAGTATGATACCGCCCCCCGACCACCTGTCTATCCCATGGGCCCCCAACCTGTCTGGCATGTGAGAGTGGCACCCCACCCGGCTGGCACGGCGGGGTGACATCAAAAACGCTTAACCTCGTCTGGCATCCTGGCAGAGATTTATAGAATGTAAGAGATTAAGGTGGCCAGAGATTTAAAGGGGACATGTAATTAGATAGATAGATAGATAGATAGATAGATAGATAGATAGATAGATAGATGCAGAGCCACCGCACCACCGACCACATCTACACCCTGCACAGCCTCATCAAGACCCACGTCCACAATACCAAACGGGGCAAGATCTTGTTTTGTGGACTTTAAAAAGGCGTTTGACTCAGTGTGGCACCCGGGCCTATTCCTGAAACTCCTGCAGAGTGGAATTGGAGGGAGGACATATGATCATCAAGAGCTCATACACTGGGAATCAATGCAGCGTGAAGGTGAACGGCAAGAGGCCGAGGGGTCGGCCAGCAGGGCCGAGGGGTCGGCCAGCAGGGCCGAGGGGTCAGACAGGGCTGCAGCCTGATCCCATCGCTCTTCAACATCTACATCAACGAACTGGCTGCCGCTCTGGAGGACTCCTCAGCACCCGGCCTCCTCCTACATCATCGTGAGGTGAAGTTCCTGCTGTGCGCTGATGACCTCCTGTTGCTGTCCCCCACAGAGAGCGGCCTCCAAGCCTATCAGTCCTGGAAAAATTCAGCAATACATGGGCAATACCCATCAACTCTAAGAAGACCAAGGTCATGGTGTTCCAGAGGAAGGGTCAGAAAAAAGCCTCCATCTCCTCCTTCATACTAAATGGGTCAGCACTGGAGAAAACCAGCAGCTACACATACCTGGGCCTGGAGCTTAACCAATCAGGGAGCTTCAAGTCTGCAATAGAGGTCCTCAAAGGAAAAGCCAGCAGAAACTTCTATGCCATACGAAAGCGACTGTACCACCTCAAACCACCGGTGAGGGTCTGGCTAAAAATCTTTGATGGTGTCTTTGCCGCAATCCTGCTTTATGGCAGTGAGGTTTAGGGTCCGGCCACCTACCCAGACCAGTCAAAATGGGATTCAAGCCCAACAAAGACCTTTCATCTAGAGTTCTGCAAGTACCTCCTCCAGGTTCATCGCAGCACTTTTAACATGGCGTGTCGGGCAGAGTTGGGTAGGTTCCCACTATGGTTCCAGGTACAGAAGAGGACGCTTTCATTCTGGGCGCACATACAGAGAAGCAGCCCAGTCTCCCTAAGCCATGGAACCCAATGTGCCCTTCAACAGGGCATCAACCATCAGTCCAGCCAAACACCCCACAACATGCCCTGACAAAATCCCAAATAAAGGGGCAATATACAGAGGAATGGAGGAGAGAAATAAGTAACTCCCAGAAACTCACCGGCTGCACCACCCCAAACACAGGCAGACCCTAGGTCTCTATAGACTGAGCGGCCACAACCTAGAGATGGAGACGGGGCGGCACAGACAGACATACAAGCCGCGGGAGAGCTGACTGTGCCAGCACTGTGAGCAGGGGGCCCTGGAGGATGGGGCCCACTTCTTACTACACTGCAGCAAATATTCATCCACCAGGGACACCTACTTTCAGAGACTCTACACCATCATCCTGGACTTCCCCTCCATAGATGAGGAGAGAAAACTCCACATTCTGCTGGGGGAAAAGGAGGCCACCCTGGAAGTAGCGGCCCAATATGTCTCCACCTGCCACCGGCTGAGAGGATTATAAGATACCATGGACTGTTATACACCCTACTATCCCCCGATCCTGCTCCTTACCCCATATCCACCTTGCTCCCCACATGACCCCCTCTCCCCCACACCCAATCTATTATACTCTGTTGCTTTGGCAATACTAAATGTTTATTTTGGACCTGCCAATAAAGCTTTTTTGAATTTGAATTTAGATAGATTGGAGATAGATAGATAGATAGATAGATAGATAGATAGATAGATAGATAGATAGATGAAGATGATGGATGGATAGATAGATAGATAGATAGATAGATAGATAGATAGATAGATAGATAGATAGATAGATAGATCGATTGATCCTTGTATGGCCCTCACTGGTAATCTTGAGAGGTTGGCTACACCCGGTTGTTCAAGCCTGGGGCCTGTGCGACCAGATCTAGCACTTAGTGATCTCTCTGGCAATAGGCTGTAGTCTCCTATGAAGTCTTCTACAGCCAGGTCACCCTGATACAGTTCTTTAACTGCTTAGGCAAGGTCCCCTTGGTAGCCCCCTACCTAGCTCCTATACAAGTCAAGTCTAAAGTAGAGATTATCGAACAGCGGAAAATCTTAGGTTCTATCGAACTTGAACCATGCCAAACCTTCCGTATTTGATTCCCGATGCCTTCCCGGTCCGTGGGGAAGGAGGAGACAGCCCGGGTACCGCCTGAGATTCTGGGTTTCAGTCTAGGTAATAGGCTGTATCCCAGAATTCCAGGCAGGACTCGGGCTATCTCCTCCTTCCCCACGGACCGGGAAGGCATCGGGAATCAAATGCGGAGTGTTTGGCAAGGTTCGAGTTCGATAGAATCTAAGATTTTCCGCTGTTCGATCATCTCTAGTCTAAAGTAAGTAAAATCTATTTTCTAGTTAAGTGTAATCAGAGACTGTCTTTCAGAGAAAGTATATATATCTATTCCACCAGCAAGAGGCTAAAATTCTTCAAAAGCATATCTATTTATCTATTCCACCAGCGATAAGCTGAGATGGTCTTTATACCCATATACCTAACACAAGTATCCAGCTCAAGTGATCTGCGTTGTCTGTGCAGCCTGGCGCCAGCGGCTAGCGTGTGGTCTGTTGTCCGGGGTAGCTCTGGTGGTCTTGTGGCAGCTAGGTGGGTGTGGGTCACATGGGCACTTGTCACGGTAGCCTGGAATGGCGTTGATACCCATCCCCGGTCAGACAGGTGCGGCTTCTGAAGGTTTAGATAACCCAAGTGTAATCTGGTGTGTAAGTACAAAATGACTGAGTCCAGTAGCTTTACCAAAATGACGTCCATTTACTGAGGTGCTTTTTCAGTGCAATACAGAAGATTAAGCGTTGATAACTGCAGGTGCAGGTGGGAGGTATAAGTAGCTGGAACAACAGAAGTGAAAGCAGAGGAGCATCTTGAGGGCCCTGTCCAATTTAGCTTTAGTGATAGTGTAGTTGAGAAGGGAAAAAGAAGAAAACTACTTGACGTACTTGTCCGCCTAATGCTCTACAGTGTCGGGTTACCCTTCCTATAAGGGTAGTACGAGGCCCCAGGTCCTTGCACTGGGTGAAGTAGACTTCCCCAATCCTTTCAGGAGAGCCGTGCGTTTCGCAGTAGAATACGTAGGCTAGTTGCAGCTTAGTTCTGCTTTGGTCAGTGCCTAACTGGAAACGGGTCCCTGCCATGCACTGTGTTGAGAGTATCCCTAGCACCTTGAGAAAGATTATTATTTTTGTACCTCTGCACCTTACTACCTTACTACTAAGTCTACTATTTTTTTTTATTTATTTTTTTTTTACTACACCTTCATATTCAATAAGCATTGTTCTTGGTTAAGTGCTGGACTCTGTGGTTACTCTAATCTCACACTTAAATCTTCTCTACCTTACAAAGTTGCATGTTAGTATATCGGGAAGGCGCGCTACTACTCCTTGCCACCATGACAAATGCCTCATTGGTATACAACACCCTGCCCCAGCTAACACAACACATAGCAACCCCAGATTACTGCACATGGAACCTAAAGGGGGCATTATTACTGTTTGGGACACTAGTACTCTTTGGGGCAGAAAAGAGGGTTGTTGTTATTATTATTTAGGTACTCTATACCTCAAAAGGGGGGCACTATTACTTTTTAAAAGCACTATACATTATTGGGCTATGTTCACACAGTGTACGATTCTGTACATGTGCGGCTGAAACTACAGGCGTGGGAAAAATCGACATGCAGCCGGATGCGTACGCACAGTGAACATACGCTCGCAGTACAGTTATGCTTCCCTAGCTTGTTTCGAAGCGATCTGAAACAGGTCAATTACTTGGAAATCTTCGCCCAGCCCAATAAAACACACAGAACCTTTTGGATCAAAAAATCAAGTTCAATTTGGCTGAAATAAGTACTTCATACGGGACCGCATGGAAAGCCACGGCCGTGAGTTCGAACATTTCCGTCCTCAAACAATGGTCTTGTTCATTTTTCACGGCGCCGTATACGATCCGGCTGTAAGCTCATACGTAGTGTGCACTGTGCGGGCGTATATCGTATACTTTCAAGCGAACGCATCAACCTCAAAACTACGTGCGTATATTCGCGGTTCGCACTACGCGCGGAAATATACGTAGTGTGAACCTAGCCTAGAAGAGGAAACTGTATAGCATTTGGGGGGTTTGCTAGAAAAGCAAGAAGGGGGAGACTGGTTCAAAGTATGTCTTAGAATTCATAGGGCTCTGGTTACACCCTTACTTGATCCCATTTTTCTGAAGAATAGGTGTCTCCCAACCCACTTTTTTAACACTTGAGGGACGTGGAAAGGTGTAAACTACCCCTATCAGATATGTATGTCACATACTGACGGTATAAGTATACAGCGAATATGTCCTTAGTTAATGCAGCCTTATATAAGGGTAGTAAAAGGCTGTGCACCACTGTTATAAAGAGTTATTTTGTGACCCTAGTAATAGCAGATAGTTGTCCTGGGAAAGCATGGAGAAAGTTCCACAGTACTTATCTCGGAGCACTACAGGAGGAAACATTGTTCTCCAGAAGTTAGAACAATGTTCGCCATAGTTTGCGCCAAAATTCTGGTGCAGGTATTATTAGACAGATATTTCATGAGGATTGTTACTGGGATTACATGGCAATTCCTCAGGAAATGTTACTTGCCCGATTACTCAGTGTGGACAAACCCTTAGGCTGTGTTCAGATCATGTTTGTGTGTATGCTAGGAAAAGCTCTTGATATATAAACTAAGTACGTTCATAGGGTTCCATTAGTCCAATAGAGGCTAAATTAGGGCGGTATACTGCAAAAAATAAAGTATGGGATAATGTACTGATGGCACTACTCCATTTAATGTAAGCAGTGATAAAATGCCTTAGAGGCTATTAACCTCATTTGATGTGAATATGCCATACATTTTATTAGAACCAATCTGTTCTATGCAACTACAACTGGAAGTGCATAGATACTACTGCAACACTAGTGGGAGCTGTGATTCCATATTTAATTTTTATATATACTAAAACAATGAAACAGCAAAGTTTTCATTCCCAAGCATCCCTCAGGTCTCCCTTAGTAAATGGTCGACACTGTCTTACTGTGATCAAATAAAAAGTTCAAGTCACACCTTCATCTATGGATAGCGTGACTTTAATACCTTCAAAACAAAACAAAAAAACATAATTAAGCCCCTCTGGCCACAATGTCTTTCCCTTCGGCAGTCCTGCTCACTTACCTTTTGATAGACACAAAGGCTTGTGCCCTGGCTTTGCCAGGTTTAGACTTTGGGATTTCAGCAGGACTTGGCATTAGAGGAAAAGCCCTGTGTTAGAGCTTCATAGCAGAAAGGAGTCACAGCCCGAGGGCACATAGGACTAACGCCCTATTCATACATCCTGTTCCTGTCCGCAATTGTGGATCCGCAGAAAAATAGGACCAATGTATTTCAATGGACCCATACACACATCCGTGTTGTGTACTGGGCTGCAATCCGTTCCGCAAAAAAGAAAGGACAAGCCCTAGTACGGACAGTAACTGACGCACCCAATACAACTCTATGGGGTCCGTATTTTTTTACAGATGCAATACGGATGCAATACGGACTGAATTTGCGGATTGTTACTGACTGAAATTTGCGGATTGGAAAAATATACTGACGTGTGAATAAGGCATTAGGGCTGGGCGATATTGGCCTAAATTAATATTGCGGTTAATCACACATGTAGCCGCAGTAACAATAATTCTGACACGTCCCTTTGTAAGCCACACCCCTTTTGCAAGCCACACCAACTTGCCATGCCAAACTGGCAATATTTTGATTCACAAAAGTGAAACTTAGCAGCAAAACAAGGCTGGGCCGTATAGTGAATAGTCATTATTATTTGTCACAGAGTATATGGCCATGGAACACAGTATATGCACAGTATATGGGCAGGGCACACAGTATATTGGCACAGCACAGTTTTTTGGCACTCACAGCTCCTGCAGACACCAGAGGCAGGCTGAGGCAAAGTTGAGGTCGGTTGACTGACGCCAGAGATGGTATCAGTATTTTTTGCAGTATACTGCCCAGCCCTAATCGGACCCCAGACCATGCCTCTTTTCAATGTAATAAATGAGTATTGTGGGTAATTATTGGTTGGTGCTGGAACCAATTAAACACATTTACATTATTGCCTATAGGAAAACACTGCTCAGTTCTCAAACTGCTTGGTTCTAAAACTGCCCTCTGGTACCAATTAAGTTCGAGAACAAAGCTATACATTCGGCCACTAGGTGTCTCACTTACTGGAACACTGCAATTGAGGCTCCATAACTAAGGCCATTGGGTGACCAATGCAGGTGTGATGGTTGGTCCGGCTGCCCCTATGGTCAGTAACCTCCGGGGGAGTTTAGGGTCACTTGGGCACTTGTCACAATAGCCTGTAGTGGTATTAGATCCACCCTGGGTTGTTGGTACCGCCACTCACACAAAGCGGAGGATAACCCAAGTATACAAAGGTGTGTAGGTGCAGGTGTAGGTGCTGACAAAGTCCTGTGCGTTTTAGTAAAAAAATAAATTACTTTAAATAGAAAAACTCAAGATAAACTTAACACATGAGAAAAACAGTGCAAATCTTGACATAGAATGTAGGTGCTGACAGTGAGGTAGAACCAGTGCTTGTAGTAATAGGTAATTTGTAGAGAGAGGGAGAAGAGGAGTTGTCAGAGGAGCCCTGCCCAATGTAGTAAGTGTGCTCTGCTGGAACAGGTGTAGAAATGGGAAAAAATAAGAAGATACTCATACTCACGGATACCTATACCGGCTCTGAACTGCCCTATGCCCCCTACTTGCGAGATACCAGTCCTAAGTGGGTAATACGAGCCCCAGTTGTCAGTTATCTGAGTGTAGCAGACTTCTGAGGTTTCCCTATCGTCCTGCACTGCGCAGTAGGATATGTAGACCTTTTTACGGTAGCTTTGTCATACTGGGGTCAGTTCCTCTTCCTTCAGGTAACTGCCCTGCACGTTTTAAAGAGGTTTCTGGCATGGGCAAGGTGTTTCCTATGTGGCTTCTCTCCTCTTAGTAGAGCTTAACACTGCATAGTTGTCCTAGTGTTTAGTAGGAGAACTTTGTAACTGAGTAGGGTCTCACACGTCTGTCCGCTTGGACCTCCAACCACTAACTCCTAACTTCCTCCCACCAAGAAATAACTCTTCCTTCAGGGGCTAAACTAAACCTTCCTATGAGTGGTGGGGCTGAGTGTGTGTGAGAGAGAAGAAGAGAAGAGAACTAGCACTTTTAACTGATCAGCACATATGTGGTACAACACAATTAACCCTTCCACTCCTTCAGCTGTGCAATAGGTTAAGTAAAGACAGTAGTGACACCTAGTGGGGAAAACACAATACTACATCTCCAACTTGTGAAAACCTGAGGGATTAACTTACTAAGGCGCCATAGATAGCACCAGTGGTGGGACACCACACAGTAAGTGATGTCAGCTGGCACAGTGACTACGAATGCTGCTTGGCCAGCAGCCCTGTACACGCCCCTCTGCACTGCTGCAGCTGATTATACTAACTGCTAAAAAGGCCGCCCACCGGCTCAGAGTGAAATACCGAGGCATAAGCAGCACAATGAGGCACTAAACAGACCAATGGAGCATCAAAATAAAATAAAAATGGACAGCATACATAATACAAACCATAATACAAAGTGTCACTGTCTTTATAACTTTCAAAATCTAAATCAACAGTAGATGTGATATAAAGCAAGATTGCAATTTATATTCATTATTTTTTTGTTGTTATCATGCTGAAAACAAAGCTGAACTTACCAGAAATCCAGGTCCAGTCTCCTGAAGGCAGAGTTTCTGACTTGAAAAAAAAAACAAAACAGACTAAACACAGGAATTCCGGCCAGTACAGAGAGTCACGGCTGAATGTGTCCATCAGTCACATGACTGCCCTCTCTCTGTGAGCGCTCCGATGACCTGGAATACACAGGACTTCCTGTTTTATGACTGTTTGAGAGAAAAACAAAACAAAACAGGAAGTGCCGTGTTTAAAAAAAAAAAAAAAAGAATGTAAATCGAAAACCTGCTTTATATCACATCTACTGTTGATTTAGGGTTTGAAAGTTATAACGACAGTGACACTTTAACTATATATTTGCTGGGGGGTTTGTATGTTTTATATGTCATGGCTCATACAGTCTCATCATGGTTACACTGGGGATTCTAAAACAGACAAATGCCACTGTGCAGTTCCCATATTACCTCTGTAGTAGCTCCAAACAAAAGTCAGTGCACAGTCCTGCATTACCTAGAGCAGCACCAAATATCACAATGCAGCACAATACCTCTAAGCAGCACCCAATAACATAGTGTACCACCAAACACCTCTCAAACAATGTCAAACATTTTCCACAGTGTAGCACAAAATATTTCCCTAGGAGCAACAAATACCGCTATGCAATGCAAAAAATATTGTTTAAATGCCAAAATTATATTACAGTACATAATACCGCCAACAGTACCACATACAAACAATGCAGCACAAAGTACAAACCATCATTGTGCTAGCCAGTGCTAGTCCCAGTGCTTCCCAGGAGTGCCAGCTTTATTGCCCCAGTAGGTGTAAATCAAATGTATAAAAATATAAGTATAGTCTTTACTTCCCCAATAAATGCCAGCCTTATTGCCCTATATAAGTTCTCTGGACCTCAGAGCTGGTAAAAGTAAAACAAACAAACTATGCTATTTTCTCTCCCTCTTCCCACTGCTTCCAGTATCACAGAGCTCTGGTTCTGCTATACAGGACTTTTGAGTTTGGAGATGGCATGTGCTGTTGCCCACTCAGGCAATCGGCAGCCGCAGTGACTTCCCATCTCAGCCACTGACTGGATAAGCAGGGAATACCATGTGCCATCCCAAACACCAAAGTGCTGTACAGCAGGGAGAGTTGAGCAGGTGCTTTGCAGACCAGATCACTAAGCGATTACAGTGCAAGTACATACAGTAATTCTCAGGTAACACCTTCTCCTCTTGAGTTGTTAACTTTAACTCTTCTTTTCCATCTAGGGCAGACATAAAGAGTTCACCTAATAGAATCAGCTGAATTTAACAGACAATAATCTTGGTCTCCTTGCTTTTCTATCACTTTCCTTACCTTTTCCCACCTCTATACAAACTCTTTCTCCATAGCCTTCCAAATAATCTTGCCCAACTTGTTGCCCCGTGTAATATTAGTGCCCCTCACAAAATAATAGTACCATACAGAACAAAGAACACACAGTAATAGTACCCTCAAAAAAGTAATAGTGTCCCTTTTAGGCCCCATATAGTATAGCTGGATTGCATATAACTAGAGGTGCACAGATCGCACTGTAACACTAGTGGGAGCTCTAGTTCCATATTAGATTCTTATACGAGATAAAACAATGCGAAGTTATCTAGGTCCCAAGAGCAGAAATCCACAGTTTTCTCCAAATTCTACAATTTTATTTCATAGCGTAATATAAATGGAAATCATCAGAGACTGTAGTGACCTGTGACACCTCACTACCTGTGATGTGGCGTCTTAATATAAAGAATGTCATTAAACATTACTGTAGTTAATAGTAAAGGGTCTCCCTGATAAAGAACAGTTTCCCATCAGTTTAGTTATTTAATCAATGAATTATTTCTGAATTGTCAGTGGGTGGGCAGGGAGTGCAGCATGATGAGAAGGGGTGGGAGACCACAGCAGATTTACTACAACTTAAAGGGGTTGTCCAGTGCTACGAAAACATGACTACTTTCTTTCAGAGACACTATGACTCTTGTCTCCAGTTCAGGTGCGGTTTGCAATTAAGCTCCATTCATTTCAATGGAACTGAGCAGTAAAACCAGCACCCAAACCGGAGACAAGAGTGGGGCTGTCTCTGGAAGAAAGTGGCCATGTTTTTGTAGCGCTGGATAACCCCTTTTATACAATTGGCTTCCAGCAGGAGTCAGTCCTGTGTGGCTTACATGTCACAATTGCCTTTATCTTATGCCCTGTGAAAGGTATGGTAATCCCAGAAGTTTTATAAACTATATTCAATGCAGTAAGCCAAGCTGCGAGGGTCCTCCTCACTAGAGAATATTGTATTTGGGCTGTATATAGCTCCTTTAGCAACACCAAAGTGCTGATTTAGAGACTCTTCCTGAGGAGTACTGCTACTAAAGCAGCTAAAGAAAACTGTGAACAAATCTCAAGCATCCATTTTGAAATCTGTATAGCTTCATTGCCCTGTAGTGTAAGGCGTTGCACACAAAACAGGAGGGGGGCTGCGCCACCACTGTGGGTGCTTCCTAGGGCATACCAAAACTATAGTCACACCCCTTGAAAGACAAGAAAGGAGTATGCCAAACTAGAAACGGAGCACAAAGGTACAATATAAATAACAATATCTTTATTAAATGCACATGATTGGTATCAAAAAATGACAAACAAACAGAAAACCCCATACATGATTAAAAACACCCAAAAAGCAACATGGGAGAACTACACAATATAAGGAATCTCCCGGGCCTACTACCCAATTAAGCATACATGTTATGCCTTTCCTAAATGGTATGCACAAAACAAATCACCAGGACTAAAGGAATACTGTGTATAAAGTGTAACTTAAGTAAATATTTACAGAAATCCCAAGAAAACCCATGTACTAAGCATAAGGTGAAAAATCATATGAAATGAATAACCAAAATGTATAACTCATATCACCATGCATGTAGGGAACGAAACAGAATCGTGGTGACCCACGACGCCCTATGCGTTGCGTCCACCAGGAACTTCGTCAGGGGTTGACGGTGATATGAGTTATGGCGGCCGGGGTCGACAGTGAACAGTATACCGCACCACACAGGTAAGGGGGCCATTCACTTACATAACACACATTACAAAGTTGTATAACTTTGTAATGTGTGTTATTTAGTGTATAAATGTTTAGCGCCACACTACTCCCTTAAGTTTTCTATGTTTAAATCAATTTTATACATATGGCCACTAGGTGTCTCCCTTCATGGCACATGTGTACAGCTCCAGCACACCCACATTCAGTAGCAGAGAATCCTGGGAGTGCCTGCATTGTATGGTCAGCTGTCCTGTGACACACCACCAAAACAGTGACATTTTTCAACAATACCACTCTGCTACAGTACGTCCCCAATACTGTCTTTGATGCTGCCCTACGAATTATGCATTTTGTGTCCCACATTATTAGCACCTCCTCTGTGTCCATAGAGAGTAATGGTGGCATTTATTGCATGCCTCACAGCAAATCCACCCAAACAAAAATGTGCCATCCCGTGGAGAACCTGTTGCCAATCACCAGAAATATAGATGTTACTACTACAGATGAGCAAACCTGGAGCATGCTCGAGTCGATCCGAACCCGAACTTTCGGCATTTGATTAGCGGTGGCTGCTGAAGTTGGATAAAGCCCTAAGCCTATGTGGAAAACATGGATATAGTCATTGGCTGTATCCATGTTTTCCAGACAACCTTAGAGCTTTATCCAAGTTCAGCAGCCCCAGCTAATCAAATAACAAACGTTTAGGTTCGGATCGACTCGAACCCGAACCCGGTTCGCTCATCTCTAGTTACTACCATTAAAAAGCTTTTGTACACTTTTTTACAGATTCTTGATACATTCTGTGGGTTTATAATTTATCTGGCAATTCTGTTAATAGTCAGATGGGTGTGAATTTTAACCCCTTCGTGAAGGTCATTGATGCACGGTTGTCCAGGTCAAATTGAAGCAATGTTCCTCCTTGCTTTCTAAGAGCCATAGCATTTTTCATTTTTCACCTACAGGGCTGGATGGGGTGTCATTTTTTGCGCCATGATCTCTAGTTTTTATTGGCATCAAATTGGTGTAAGAGAAAGTTTTACTGGGGACAGTAATGTATGCCCAGACAGGGCCGATTGCATTGAAGCAGCCTTGCACACATTAAAACCCTTTACTGTAAGGACCGTTTATATACATTCCTGCTGCATGGGGTATGTGCAGCAGGAACGTATATAGCAGTATGGCTGATGTGAAGGGGTTAATAACGGAAGTGAATAATAAAAGAACCTTGATTCATGGTAATAAACCCTAGTCATCCCTCTTTAGCAATATGGACTCGCCCTTGTCTGAGAATTTTGGATTATTACTTGGTGTTTTTGTTGACCCATATTCAGTTGTTATGATACTTTTTACACTTAATTGTCAGACTATAAAGCCAAGAACTTATTAGTTATCAGAAAATGGTACCTGCCTCTTAAGCCCCTATTACATAGGGTGACTAATATGCAAAAGAACACTCCAGAGAACCCATCACAGGTCTTAACGTAGTGAGGCAGCCAGACCTTCCTTCCGAGACGGAACAACCAAGCCAAGGAATGTCTCCAGTCAAGGAAACCACCCAAGCAAGGTATCCATCCACAGACAGCTTTTTCGGGGTATTTCCCCCTCATCAGTGTGGAGTAGGTTTCTGGCTAGTGGGAGCAATGCTAGTAAGTGCATGCAAGGAGATGATGGTTGACCTCAGGGAGATCAATCAAAACACCGCAGAGACACCATCACAGGTCTCAACGTGAGTGTATTCTAGGACACTGCCCCCTGGTAAATCAAATATGCAAAAGAACACTCCAGAGACACCATCACAGGTCTCAACGTAGTGAGCTAGACAGACCTTCCCTCCTAGAATACACTCATTTCGAGACCTGTGATGGTGTCTCTGTGGTGTTTTTGGTTGATCTCCCTGAGGTCAACCATCATCTGTTTGCATGCACTTACTAGCATTGCGCCCACTAGCCAGAAACCTACTCCACAATGATAAAGGGCAAATACCCTGAAACAGCTGTCTGTGGATGGATACCTTGCTTGGGTGGTTTCTATGACTGGAAACATTCCTTGGCATGGTTGTTCTTTCCCAGAGGGAAGGTCTGGCTAGCTCGCTACGTTGAGACCTGTGATGGTGTCTCTGGAGTGTTCTTTTGTATATTTGATTACCCAGGGGGCAATGCCCTAGAATGCACTGACATCGAGACCTGTGAATGTGTCTCTGTGATGTTTTTGGTTGATCTCCCTGAGGTCTCTTTACACAGGGCGACTGAGAGGAGCAAACGGGCATTGTCAGCGCTCACTTGCTCCTCGTTCCCTGCTCGCTGCCAAGACGCGTGTAATAGCGGGTGAGTATAGGAGGAGCTACGGGGGGGGGGGGGCTACCCAGGTTATCGCTAGATCATCTGGGGGGGGGGGGGGGCTACCCAGGTTATCGCTAGATCATCTGGCAGCCTATAGCAGATAGCAGCCGTCTGCTGCCGCCACTCCTATTCTGCGGAGTGACTGCAGCAGATCGTTGCTATATTAGTTGTTTGTCTTTCAACATGTTGAAAGACAAACGACTGAAACGATCAGCCGACATCGTTAATGTCCGCTGATCGTTGCCTTCTACTACACAAGATAATTATCGGCCGATATCGGCCAAATATGGTCGATAATCGTTTCGTGTAATAGGGCTTTTAGTACCCCCACACAGAAAAAATCACAGTTGTTTGGTTGCTAATCGTTGCTCCTTTTATTTCTTTTTTTTTTGCTCCACAATTTGTTCATTGTGGTTCTCAGCATTTAAAGGGGTTATCCAGGATTAAGAAAAAACATAGCTTAGCTGCTTTCTTGAAAAAACAGCACCACCCCTATCCCCCAGTTGTGTGTGGTATTACAATTCAACTGCATTCATTTCAGAAGACCGTGCAAATACTAAGGAAAAGAGTGGTGCTGTTTCTGGAAGGAAGCAGCCATGTTTTTCTAAGCCATATTTTTCCTTTGTTGCTGCTGGGCCCACCTGATCACCATAATGTAAATGATAGCATAGTGCTCATAACTGAAAAGATGTAGAGTTACATAATGCACCTTTAAGGGGTTAACTAGAAAAAGTCTGCAATATGATCTTTTGAGACCTTGAATACAGTAGACAGTATAATAACAGTATCCACATATATACATCTTGTATTGTGGGCTAGAAGCAGGTATTAATACGCCATGTCCCATGTCCCAGAGATTAATGAATAGAAGTTAAATCAGCCCTGGCTCCGTTCCATTTGGCCGCTACACTTTTGCAACCTATTTATCAAACACTATTAATGTAATGAGCCTGTAAGCCACCCAGCTCATTACAATAATAATACAGCTGTGTGAACCCTGTGCTGGGATTCGGAGGATTACGATGGATACATGACTCTGTTACAGTTACCAAGAAATACTAAAACGCTAATACTGTACACAATGGAAATTATATATATGGAGATTCAGAACCAGACACTAAATATTAACGACTTATTTAGCTTAGTCTAATGCCCCCAATGTGAGGTCCCAGTTATTGCTGAAGCTTAGCTGGGAGGCAGCTTTGATAGGATGTTTATACAGCAAGTATAAGTTAGTGACTATACACCTTCACTAACCGTTGTCCGAGACAGTTATCTCTCCCATTCTCCCCGTACAAATGAATGTTCACCATGGGAAGTCAAGTCCAGAATCCCAGAAGTGTCTGCGAGAAGAACACGCAACATGCAGATTCCAGAATGCTGTCTCTGAGTCAACTCTATGTTCTTCTTTTTCGTCATTGGAGAAATGGCTCAAGGGCCCCCTGGCATTGCTATCCTCTATTAGATCTCATGCTGGAGATGGTGCTGATCGGCTTCCATGCCAGTGATCGTCCTCCGCATAAATGCCTTCAGGTATTGAGTGACAGATTTGCAGAAATCTCCTGAGAGTAGGATTATTCTCTTCATTGTTTCAGTTTGTTCCTGATATGAAGGGGTAGAATAGGGATGAATCTTTCCCAGGTGTGGAAGAACTTCTGTACCCTCTTTTCTTTAAGAAGGGAGGATTCTATCCAGTCCATACGGAAGAGGTATACAATTTTCTCCAAAAAGAGTTGCATGATGGGCGGAGCAGTTGATATCCAGCAGTGTAAAATGGTTTTGGAGCTGCTACAGATACATAGAACAGCATCTTCTTATCCTGCAATAGTCGTATGGAGAAGTCATCTGTGAGGATACCGAAGAGACACCACTGAGGTGTGAAGGTGCACGTAAGGTGGCGATGAGTGGAGAGGAAGGTTTTGATCTGGTTCCAGAATGTTTGGATATGTTGGCAGGACCACAGGCAGTAAAGGAGGTCGGCGTAAGGGGCACCACACTTGGGGCAGGTATGATCCATGGTGTTGCCTATAAGCGAGCCTCTGTGTGGGGATATGTAAGTTTTATGAGCTATTTTGTATGACATCTCCCAGTAAAATGCTAAGGGGAGGTATTTGTTTGCAGATTGGAGGGCTTTTATGATGTCGTCCGCTGTGACGCTGGGTACACCGAAGTCCAGTATGAAATGCTGACTGTACAATTTCCTAGGAGTATTTAGAGGTCAGCCACCGGTAGCATTTGGTAATCTGCTTGTTTTCCAACTGCGTGGTGGTGTTCAGGTTTAGGAAGGGGTCTGACCAGTCTTTGTCTGAGAAATTTTGTAAGGTTTTGTTGATATAGCTGTAGGCTTGAAGGTAGTGGAAGGGATGGGGGCCCACTACATCATGTTGTTGCCTGAGTTCATTGAAGGTGTATGGGCAATTGCTGGTTGTGTTGACCATGGTTTCCAGACAATTTAATTCCCCACTCTGCCATCTATGGAAAATTGGGGGTGGCTTGCATTGGTGGAAGTTGGGGTTGTTTGTTAGTGTTAGTAATAGCGAGTGCTGGGGGTTACATAGTTACATAGTTAATACGGTTGAAAAAAAAGACACATGTCCATCAAGTTCAACCAAGGAGGGGATGGATACAGGGAAGGGGGAGGGGTGATAGGTTCTATACATATGCATTTATATTATTTTGCTCTAAGAACTTGTCTAGGCCGGTTTTGAAGCCCTCTACTGTTTTTGCTGTGACCAGATCCTGTGGTAGACTGTTCCACAGATTCACAGTTCTCATGGTAAAGAAGACTTGTCGCCTCCGGAGATTGAACCTTTTTTTCTCAGGCGGAGACAGTGCCCTCTTGTCCTTTGAGGGGGTTTTACCTGGAACATCTTTTCCCCATATTTCTTGTAGGGGCCATTTATATATTTAAATAAGTTAATCATATCTCCCCTTAAACGTCTCTTCTCCAGACTAAACAAATGTAATTCTTTTAATCTCTAGTCATAACTAAGATGCTCCATTCCCCTTATTAGTTTAGTTGCCTGTCTTTGTACCCTTTCCAGCTCTAGAACATCCTTTTTATGAATCGGGTTCCAAAACTGGACGGCATACTCCAGATGAGGCCGCACCAAAGCTTTATAAAGCGGTAATATTATATCCCTGTTCCTGAGTCCATGCCTGTTTTAATGCATGACAATATCCTGCTGGCCTTAGAAGCAGCTGACTGACATTGTGTACTGTTCTGTTGTCTATTATCTACAAGTATACCCAGATCCTTCTCCATCAGCGACTCTCCCAGAGTAACTCCCCCCAGGACATATGATGCATGCGGGTTATTAGTACCCAGGTGCATAACTTTACATTTATCCACATTGAACCTCATTTGCCAAGTAGACGCCCAAACACTCAGTGTGTCTAAGTCATCCTGTAACATCTGCACATCCTCCATAGACTGTACTGTACTACAAAGCTTGGTGTCATCTGCAAAGATAGAAACATTGCTGTTAATTCCATTCTCAATATCATTAATAAACAAGTTAAACAGAAGAGGGCCCAGTACTGACCCTTGGGGTACACCACTTATTACCGGGGACCATTCAGAGTAGGAATCATTGACCACCACTCTCTGGGTTACGATTTTTAAGCCAGTTTTCAATCCAGTAACACATTAAATTTTCCAAACCGATAGACTTTAACTTACCCTTTTTGAAGATCGGCACTACATTTGCCTTATGCCAGTCCCTCAGTACAATACCAGTAAGCAAAGAATCACTGAATATTTCATACAAGGGTAGAGAAATTACAGAACTGAGTTCCCTAAGAACTCTGGGGTGTAATCCATCAGGCCCTGGAACTTTAGTTACATTGAGTTTATTTAATTTATCTTGGACCATATTTATAGTAAACCGGTTCAGTACATTACATGTGTTATCAGCACTGATCCCCAGTTATTAACTCCCCATCACCATTATTTAGGGGTCCTACATGCTCTGTCCTTGTTTTTTTTGCATTAATATATTTGAAGAATTTTTGGGGGTTTCTTTTGTTATCTATAGCTACCTGCCTTTCATTGTGAATTTTTGCTGCTTTTATTACATTTTTACAGGTTTTGTTGACTTCTTTGTAATGTTTAAAGGCTAAAGCTGACCCCTCTGATTTGTATTTTTTGAATGCCCCTTTTTTCTCATTTATAGCCCTTCTAACCTCGGTTGTAAGCCATATGGGATTTGATTTTAACCGGTTATATTTGTTACTCATAGGAATATATTTGGCAGTACAGTTATTTAATGTGGATTTGAAGATTTCCCATTTATTAGCGGTATCAGTATGTGACAGCAGCCGCTCCCAGTCTATGCCCTGAAGTTCTGCCCTTAACCCAGGAAAATTGGCCCTTTTAAAATTAAGAGTTTTTGCTCTCCCAACATGTTTTTCTTTTCTACACTTTAAGCTAAAAGTCACTATATTGTGGTCACTATTACCCAGGTGTTCATGGACACAGTGACATCCCCAACCAGCTCAGCGTTGTTAGAAATAACCAGATCCAACAAGGCATCACTTCTAGTTGGCTCCTCCACAAACTGGCCCAGAAAATTATCCTGCAGGAGGTTAAGAAATTCCCTCCCCTTTGTGGTTTTAGCTGAACCGTGACCCCAATCTATATCTGGGTAGTTGAGGTCCCCCATTACCACTACTGTCCCCTCCCGGGCAGCCCGCTCTATTTGTCTATTCAACTGACCATCTACCTCCTCAGTAATGTTGGGGGGTCTATAGATTACACCAAGAATAATTTTTTCACTCTTTACCTCCTTCTGTAGTTCTACCCATAATGCTTCCACATCATCACAGTCATCTCCCACTATTGCATCTTTTACACTCACTTTAATATCATTTCTGACATACAGACATACTCCTCCTCCCCTTCTGCCCACCCGATCCCTTCTGAACAACGCAAATCCCTGAATATTGACAGCCCAGTCATGTGAGGAGTCCAGCCATGTCTCAGACTCCTCCAGAACCAAGGCCTCCAGCTCCCCCATCTTGCTGGCTAGACTTCTGGCATTAGTAACCATACACTTTATATTACCATCGTGTTTAACCGCTTCATTATAAGAAATAGGATTTATTACTGTGCTGTAGCTACAATCATCCTCACTGTTCATCCGCAACATATGGATCTCCCTATCCACTGGTCTTATCCTCCCCCCACAGGACCCTTCTCCTCCCTCCTCAATGTTCTGTCCCCTCTCTAACCTATCCGCCACTACATTACATACTACATTGTCCTCTCTCCACATCCCTAGCGAGAGAATATGTCTGCTTTTGGTCCAAGTTCATCACGCTGAATGGAGGCGCGGGTTTTGCTTTGCTTCCAAGGGAAGTTCAGAATGAGAGGAGTGAAGAAGATTAGTCAGGAAAAGGTTCGGGCGGAATTGTTGGTCAAGTGTGGAGTCCGTATAGACCATGTATTGTGTTATCCAGTCCCCTATTTTTCTTAATTGTGCTGCTAGGTTATATAGCAAGATATTGGGGAAGTTGATGCCTCCGTGTGACTAAACTGTAATTCTTTTAAGTAGATCTATTTTCAATAGCAACCAAGCTACCTATTTCTGCTAAAGTGTCTCAAAGCTAAATTCTTCAGTTAAACTTGGTTTCACAGTGATCTTAAAGGGAAAGTGACCACATTACCTTGCGGTCAAGCATATAAGATGAATTTACCTTGCGCTATGCTGTGCTATTAGATTTTTGCACTGCTTGAACTGCTTAAAGGGCATGTACCACCTAGATTCTCTTTCACTTATTAGAGATAGCTACTGAAAAATCTTTTTTTTTTAACCTGTTTTTATTTTATCTCACTGTTTGTTCATTGTTGTGGGGGGCTGCCATCTTGCCTGAGCATAGATGACAATTAGAGATGATCGCACATCGGAAAATCGTAGGTTCGATTGAACTCGAGAAGGAAGGCATCAGCAATCAAATGCGGCAGGTTCGAGAGTGTTCGAGTTCGATTGAACCTACGATTTTCTGATGTGCGATCATCTCTAATGACAATAGAGTCCGTCTCCTTGAGATGAATGTGAGGCATTATTGAGCATGCTCTGTGACCTGTGAAGAGGTCATTCCACAGGGATCTGCTATTGTCTTGTATTGATGCTATTTATCTACTGGTGTCACAGATCACTTTACAGCAGCTTCCTCTTATCATGACAGACATAACTGGAAGTCTTGGCTTAGTTTTAGCCCTAGTGGTCTGAATGAAAATTGCAAGAATTCAGGATTATTGTATAATATAGACAGCAAAGCAAAATTTGAAAAATTATCCCCAAAAATTCCTAAATAATATGTTTAACATAAAAACATTATTTAGATATTAGGTTATTTTATGATGACACATTCCCTTTAAGTAAAGTTTAAAGTTATTTTAAGCAATCCTAATGTCAGAAGTTATTCACCTGCACTTTGTATGAATGAAACAGCTCATTGACGTCAGTACTGCCACTCCGCCACATGAAATAGACTACACACTACTGCACACTGCACACGCATGAGTAAGGGGGCTTACCCCGAAATGTTGCGTAACACTGCACACGCATGAGTAAGGGGGCTTACCCCGAAATGTTGCGTAACACTGCACACGCATGAGTAAGGGGGCTTACCCCGAAACATTGCGTCACAGCAGAAAGGAACGCCCACTCCGTAGTATGCACACCGAAACAACCCGAAGTAGTCCAATGTAAAAATCATGTAAAATAAAAGAAGAAATGAACGAGAATTGAAGACAACAAAACGTGAGTCAAACTCTTTTCTATGAATACATGAATTAAAAGTCACAGTGTTTACTGATCTAGTGCTCCAGCAAGATTGGTGTATCATATAAGTAAACAGGCTAGTGGAAGCCAAAGTGACTGTGAACTCACCCATGACAACAACACCCTTGACATTTTTATTTCTCCTATCCTTATAAGGTTTTTGTTTTTTTTATTGCGGGACAAATTGTACCCATTTATTTGCACTCATCATTTTACTGTATAATGTATTGTGAACACAGAACACCATAGGATCCTATGTATGACATCCTTATCAAATACTGTGTTTCTACTGTGTTTTGAATGCAGTAGAGAACACGCTCCCATCCCCTCCCCCTTAATTAATGCACACAACATCGCGCATCTCTTGGTTGCTAAACCAGAGATCACTGCAGCTCGGAAAAAGGGCTGTGCCACTTATAGGTGTTTTTGTGAAAACAGGGGTGCCTCACCAACAACTAGGAGGCATTTCATTAAAAAGCACTGCTGTAGACTGTCTAGTCTAATTTTGCCTACGTTTTGGGTTAACCCAGCAATTAGTTGGTTTACTTCAAGCGAATGTAATAGGACAACATTTTGGCGCATGGCACATAACATCAGGCCACATCACATTGTTGAACTGGGGTAGTTTTACATAACAAACAAAGTTTATGCCGCCATCCCAGTTCTCCACAGCTGATGCCCTGCTGTTCCCAGTTCCCTCCTGGTCTCCCCTATCTCCCTTTCATGTGATGTCACATCATCACAGGAACTGCCCGCTCAGCCAATCAGTAACTATAGCCAGACTTGTTTGTTATGTTTAAACCAACCCCTATCGCCCCCACACACGCCGGACAACCCCTTTGTTAAGCTTTATCTACATATGGTTCAGGAATTCCCTGTGCTCTAAAAATGCAAATAATGAGGAATCTGTTAATCAAGCCAAACCAGGTGGGAAGAGACTAAAGGGGAGCCGCCCACTGGACACTTCTCTCTGTACACGGCTATTTAATGTAACACTGTAGCATTTCAGTTGAGTGATGAGGGAGCCTGACGGTATTTTATGCTCCCATAGTGTGGGCAACATGAATAATCTGCTAACCCTTTAAATTTAGGCTTAAGTGGATGATGTGTAGTACCATTTAGGAAAACATGATTTTAGAGCAGACCAATAGGTAGTTAAATAGGTAGATAGATAGATAGATAGATAGATAGATAGATAGATAGATAGATAGATAGTAGCAAGAATCTGCAACACACCGGCATAAAGTGAATGGTGGTTTATTACATTAATAAGGTGCAGTATACAACATTTCAACTCTCTCCCAGAATCATTTTCAAGTCAGAAACTTTTTATCCTGCACCTTATTGATGGAATAAACCACCACTTTATGCTGCAGATTATTGCTACTATCTACATTGGGGATCCCTTGCCAAAGGACTTTCTCTGCTAAGCACCCACCGCTTGTTATCTGGATGTGCGGCTGCTATCCACTCTAGATAGATAGATAAATAGATAGATAGATAGATAGATAGATAGATAGATAGATAGATAGATAGATAGATAGCACTTGAGAATGGTGATGTAGTCACCGAAATGTTGTGTGAATATTGCACATTTTTTGCTGTAAATTTGTTTTTATACATGGAATAAATACCTAATTGAATTTTAATGTACTCTACATCGGAGTGCTGCGGAGTGTCCTTGAATATTTAGCTGGATTTCTGGTCAGAACCCATTCACTGGCACCACAAGCTGTTTTTTTTTGCATGCTGCCCAACTCCTTAGTATAGACAGACAGATAGATAGATAGATAGATAGATAGATAGATAGATATGTAAGGATGAATCCGCAGCACTCCGATATGCAGTAAAAGAAAAAGTGAATTTATTCCATCAAACTCATGCAACGCTTCGGTCGCCTCTCGTAGCCATTTTTAAGCATGCTTGAAAATGGCTGCCAGAGGCGAACGAAACATTACATGAGTTTGATGGCATAAATTCACTTTTTATTTCACTGCATATCGGAGTGCTGTGGATTCATTCTTACATACTGTAGCTGTAAACTACTGATCAAAGGTCTCATCTGCTGGCACCAACAAATCTCATAAGGAGTGCTGCTCTTATAGATAGATATAGGAGATAGATAGATAGAAAGATAGATATTGTAATAGTAAATAGTAAATAGTAATACTTTAAAAATTATTTTCTATGTACAATCCACAGTGTGTATTCAATAAGAAGAATTGTGCCCCTTCCTGTATACGGAGGGGTAATCTGTGATTACACTAATAGATTCTGGGCTGGGGGCACTCTAGGAATGCGCTAAACACAGAGGTTCTCTGTAAGTATCCCTTTGGTGTCCCAATAAAAATAATTAGCAAGGATCACTAAGGCCTCCTAATAGAATGCTTGTTCCAAACTGTTCCACCCATTGGTTTCATTATTAGGGATGATTATGCATGTTTTGCTAATCCAATAGTCATCCACAAGATCTATAAAGATGAAAAACACACCAATACGACACTAAACCCTTCATTATTCTAATATATGTATAGAAGATTGTTCTCTTTTGCTCCGTGCCATTCCAAAGCCCTTTTTTTTTTTTTTTTTTTTTCATTCTTTTGGGCTCCGCGCACTAGTCGAGGCATCAAATCCATGGCAGCGCACTTAAACAGCTGCAGGAAATTTGTTTTACAAGGCTGGTTTTAACTGAACTACCTGCTGTGCACCACATTGCTATTGTTTGTGAATTGAATGATGGGAAAGGCAAGTCTGTGATTTCATTTGTTCAGACCGATTAGTCACACGTTGCATACAGTATCATTTGCTTGTCACTTAATGACTGTCCAGCCTGCCTGAATCATTAGCGCTGCCGAGTAATGAAAGCAAGACAGAGGCATAATGATGAGATGAAGGAAGCGGGGTGCTGTTTTACCTAAAAGAAATGGTGTGTGGAGATCCAGCGCAGCTGCAGGTGTTCCGATGACAATGTGGGAAGCAGTTAGCTTCCAATTTAGCAGAAAATTAAGAACGAAAAAACTGTTATTTGTGAGAGAAGATACTCATCGCAGGCAATCATCCGTTCCCTGTACGCACAAGATGAGCATTCAGCTGTCTTTGTCGTGACTTAAAACAATTGGTATTTTGGGCTGCATTCAACACCAGATTGGTGCTTATTATCTGCAGTTTATTCTTTCTTGTGATATTTTGTTTCTGCCCGAAGCCCCTCCCTTCCTTTATTTTTATGGTTAATTTACTTGCTTGAATGTAAAGTCATTTATGCTGAAATATTTGGATGGTATCTCATGTATTATGAGATCAGTTGTGTGCATTTTAGCTGGGGATGGTATTGTGTTCGCCGCTTTCAGAACAAAGAAGATTGGCTAAATCCAAATACCTCTGGAGGGGGGTGAGAAATAATGAACGTTTTAACTCTCTTTACAAACCGCAGTCGGGTATTTAAAAAAAAAAAAAGGTGCTAAATCGGTATATTCACAAAATAGATTTATTTCTCATATTAGCTAGAAGGCTGCGGAGAATGGAAGGCTGCGCATAAACTGGGAGATAAAGTTTGTAAGGCCTACAATAACTTTTTCTAATGCATGTTATTACAATTGGCCGGTACACGACTGAACCCAAGGATTAAATTATGATCTCTTGATTCATATATGACTTATTATATTATTCATCTCATCTTCCAGGCACACTGGTGCAATGCCAACAACGAGCCTGGCTTATCACCATCCACTATTACAGGGTATTTTCATCAGACAGTAGGGGGTTAACTGGTTTAGTGGGGATCCTGAGATGCTAAAATAAGGGAGCGGTGATGGGGAAGGTTACAGAGAGCTGCACATTGTCAGAATTGTGATTCTTCCATATAAAGTGCTACATAAAGTGCTATACTATTTTTACTTATAAATAAGGGGTACAGGCTGCGGCAATATTAGTAACGGCAGAATTTGTTTCCTAAACTTTGATGAAAAAAAGATGCAGAAAGACGGAACATGTTGGGTATAGACTCGCTTTTTTAGGATTGTGCATTTAGACAAAGTGCCTTGGATGACATAGAATAATGTGCTGCTGTTTAGCCAAATAAGGTATGGTTAGGCTGGGTTCACACTGCGTTTTTGCAATCCGTTTTTTTTCATCCGTTTTTTGAAAAAATGGATTGCAAAAACGGATGCATTTGTGTGCATCCGTTTTTCCATTGACTTCCATTATAATAAAAAGGATCAAAACGGATCCATTTTTTTTGACGGACACAAAAACGTTGCTGACACAATTTTTTTTGTCCGTTAAAAAAAACGATCTGTTAAACGTATACTAAAAACGCAGTGTGAACCCAGCCTTAGGCTCCTGCAAACATCCCTACAGTCTAAGGCTATGTTCAAACAATGTTTTACAAGGGCCATTATTTGATACTCAAAACCACGTCTGTTATTTTGGTCAAATTTCGGCCGTTGTTTAACATACTGTCAGCCATCATTACAATGACGGTCATTGGTACATTATTCTAGTTCAGGTTTATGATGGCCCTTTTGTGTGGGGCTAGTTTTAGAAGGTCCATTGAATTTAATTGAAAAGATGGGGGGGGGGGGGGAGAAGAGTGAACAGCGTAAAATAGCGACCGCTGTTTGCTCAATAATGCCATGTTAGGGTCTATCATTATTTCAGTTTTTATAATGAAACCATCAAATCTGAGGCAAATATGCAGTGTAATGTGTAAAATTGTACATAATATATTGCAAATAAATAATAGTGTAAATAAACACCAATGCCATCTTGGTTGAAATGTAACTCCTCAATCAGAAAGTTATATCATAATAAATTATCAATTTTCACTATTAGGCCATGTTCACACACTTTAAAATCACAGCCGCTATCTCACATTGTGTGTGTTTGCTGAGATCAGGCTGATGATGCAGACAGGGGGCAGGGCGTAATCTCCCAGGAGGCTTGGCTGGATCCCCCAATTCCCCGAGTGATTCACCATCTCTGACTGGCCAGAAGCAGGTGCTGCACTGATTTCTCTAATTGTGCAGAAGTGTACAGTGAAATTAGGACTGTGTTCACACATGTTGGAGTGTCATTGCAGTACTGCAGCGTATTCACAAAAATGATGCAGTATCACAAGTAAATGGTGCTAAATGGCAGAGAGGATCAGAGCCTTATTGTGGGGCTCAACTTCAAAGATAACAGATGCTTGATCATCATATGTGCGTGGAAATCAAAAGAAAAAAAATCTAAAAGTTCTTTACTTTATTCCAATATTAGCGTTACAGGTAGAGAATACAGGGTGCTGTGTGGTGTTACAGGTAGAGAATAAAGTGTGCTGTGTGGTGTTACAGGTAGAGAATACAGTGTGCTGTGTGGTGTTACAGGTAGAGAATACAGTGTGCTGTGTGGTGTTACAGGAAGAGATTACAGTGTGCTGTGTGGTGTTACAGGTAGAGAATACAGTGTGCTGTGTGGTGTTACAGGTAGAGAATACAGTGTGCTGTGTGGTGTTACAGGTAGAGAAAAAAGCGTGCTGTGTGGTGTTACAGGTAGATAATACAGCGTGCTGTGTGGTGTTACAGGTAGATAATACAGCGTGCTGTGTGGTGTTACAGGTAGAGAAAACTGTGCTGTGTGGTGTTACAGGTAGAGAATACAGCGTGCTGTGTGGTGTTACAGGTAGAGAATACAGCGTGCTGTGTGGTGTTACAGGTAGAGAATACAGTGTGCTGTGTGGTGTTACAGGGAGAGAATACAGCGCTGTGTGGTGTTACAGGTAGAGAATACAGTGTTTTGTGTGGTGTTACAGGTAGAGAATACAGAGTGCTGTGTGGTGTTACAGGTAGAGAATAGAGCGTGCTGTGTGGTGTTACAGGTAGAGAATACAGCATGCGGTGTGGTGTTACAGGTAGAGAATACAGTGTGCTGTGTGGTGTTACAGGGAGAGAATACAGCGTGCTGTGTGGTGTTACAGGTAGAGAATACAGCGTGCTGTGTGGTGTTACAGGTAGAGAATACAGTGCTGTGTGGTGTTACAGGTAGAGAATACAGCGTGTTGTGTGGTGTTACAGGTAGAGAATACAGCGTGCTGTGTGGTGTTCCAGGTAGAGAATACAGTGTGCTGTGTGGTGTTACAGGTAGAGAATACAGTGTGTTGTATGGTGTTACAGGTAGAGAATACAGTGTGCTCTGTGGGTAGGACCACAATGAAATCATAAATTACTGCAAATAATTCAGTAACACAATGAAACTGCAATGTGTGAACACAGCCTAGATGTTCTGCAACAGCTTTGGGCAGGGAATAGGCAGGGTGGAGGACTGTGATGAACAGCTGAGGGGAAGCATTGCATTCTGGAACCTGTAGTACTGTGTACAACTGATAAACCAGGAAGTGCAGAAACACAAAACAGAACAAAACCCCCCAAAACAAATGGATTTTTGGTAGTTTCAAAAATGGAATAGATAGGTAAGTAATGCTTTATGCTTCTGCAGAAGTTTCATTTTTTTAACCTCTACCTGGAGTTCCCCTTTAAATAAAGACACACCCAAAAGAGCCTTTTTTAACTTTGAGCTAGAATAATATTCCAAAGGCCGTTATTGCAATGATAGTTGCTGGAATGTGCTAAACCATGGGCGTTGTTTGGTACTCAAAACAACAGCCGTTATTTTCAGGGTCAAATAACGGCTGTCGAAAATGTGTGAACATAGCCTTAAAAATAAACCAGCTTTCTTATGTTTGCAAACTTATAAAGAAAATAGCATATCCCTGTACTAGACTGTTATCCGCTATAAAGAAAAAAGCATATCCCTGTACTAGACTGTCATCCGCTATAAAGAAAATAGCATACCCCTGTACTAGATAGTCATCCCCTTGGCCTCTAGTAGAGGAAAATGTCCATGTGAAGGAAACTTGTAGAAAACCATGATGGAAGAATCGGCTTGTCCTTTGACTAAAGCCTCTTTTACATGGGACGATTATCAACAACGAGTGTTGCTAGAAAGGCTCCTTCGCTCTATAGGCCCATGTAAAATGCTCAGCAATCACCCGAGGAGAAGGAAAAACCAGATCCAGGGCTGATTGTATCTTTTGTGCTGCGCTAAAATATATTGATATCAGCAGCACACAGCATTAAATTTAAATGGCCTGCTGCAGCGTATTTCTAAAGGCGCTGAAAACGAGTGCCGATCTCGCTGGTCATTCTCATTTGAGTGTATATTAGTATAGGAGTTTTTATCTCTGGCATTTTATCCCCTGCATTTTTTTTTAATTATAAGTCATGTGATCTTTCATGTGATTTCTATAAGTAATTGGAGAAAAACACCAATAGGCATATAGAAGTCTATAGAAGGAAAAATGCCACTATTTATTAAAAAAAAACAAAAAAAAAACACCTGGGCCTGCTGTAATTCTGCAAAATTGCCAGACAGCAGAAAAGCTAAAGGGAATCTGTCACTAGGTTTATGCCTCCTTAAATGAAGGCAGCATAAAATATTGACAGAAATGCAGAACAGATCAGTGTATTACTTCCATCATTTTGTTCATCCGTTCTCCTAATATGCAGGAGAATAGGATTCTTGCCACACCCCTTTCCTTGCAGCTGCTTATTGACAGTTGGCTGCCCATACAAAGCATAGATAAATAACTTCCAATAAGCAGCTGGTGGGCGGAGTTTTCTGTTTCTCATAAATATCCAGGACTACTGGGCTCATGCACATAATGGAGAGGACTACTTATCCTCCATGTTATTTAGAAGGATAACTCCATATGAGCTGGACAGAACAATGTAAGTGATACATCATTTTGTTCAGCTTCTCTTCCACTAGTTTATAGTACCCTTAGGTAGGACTGCATAAACCTACTGACAGAGTCTCTTTAATCATTTATTGTGGACAACCCCTTTAAATCTGGACTACCAGAGGCCCCATTATAGTTGTTTGTACAGTTTCTATTGCATTTATACATTAGCATATTTGCAAAATTTTAGAACGTGACATTGATGAAAAATTGAACTTAACAGATACTGATTATTGTCAAATGCATATTATACACACAAAGGCACATCACCACCAACGCAGCAGAAAATTTTGGTTTCTATTTCTGATTTTTTTTTTTAACTAACCTTTATTTTTCAAAAATACAGCTAACCAGATTATTCTATACATGACCACCTCTCTGTGAAAAAACCTAATAAATTTACATCTATGCCAGAGAACCATTTTCTAGATTTGTCACTAACAATTGGCTATTACTTCCAGTATTTGCATGGCTTGCATAGTACAGTGACTAGCCGTGAAATCTGCAATGTGTTATATATATACTACACATATTTGCTTATTTCACTGCATGAGGCCATTTCTATATTATAGAAACTCTACACTTACACTGTACTTTGATTCTGTTAATTCTCTACCCAAATGACAGATGTACATTGACTTACTGGACACAATTTTATATTAAAAATCAAATAGCATCTTGTGTTCATGTCACTTACCCAGCCAGCCAAGGCCTTGTCTTTCACTCACCAGCTGCTCTGTGCAAGCACTGAGCTACAATTCGTAATGCATTTCCTTTAATAGTCGCTATCTTTTGTTCTGCCAATTCTGTGCATAATATCTTTATTTTTTCCTATTTGTTTGTTATCCTCTAGATGGCCATCAGTAGTTGCTTCATTAAACCTCTCTTCTGGTTGATCGGTAAAGGATGATTCGCTACGAAGTTGGCATTAGACCGATCCTGTTTCATAAAGCACAAGTCATTGGTATTTAAGTTATGAGCGCATTTATGGCCCCCATTTAATTGGTTTAGATGCATGCATTCTGTAATTCTTTTATATTTTGGTATACAGTACAACAAAGCGCTCATTACCAAAGTTCATACTCGGGCTTCCAAATGTGCATCAATTTGCACTGTGACTAACAAGCATGCATATCAGTTCAGAAGTCCTGGCTAAATGTTTTTCTCATTAGCCAGAACTAAATAACTGTCGGCAAACTATGTGCAGAGGCAATAATCTATATTTAATTACAGCAACCTGCACACAGTTCACAGCTTTTCAGATGCTTATTGATATACATCATTACGTTACACAGACAACTCTATTACAATGCCGCAAAATATAAGTATATTATAATATGGAAATTGCCTATGTACACATACATGTATGTAAAGAGTCAACAAAGGCAATGTGCCCCTCTAACATTTTCCAATTTTAGATATTTTAGGCATAGAAGGGTTCTGTGGTCACAGTCGCTTCATTGATTGCAGTCACAGATGCACTGATCACTTTTTATTACAAAATTATATTTATGCTCCCATTAGATTCTCCTGACTCTGCACAAATGTAATACAATGTGTGGAAAGCAGGATTGAAAGGGAACATGTATTCTATTGTTTAAATCAAGTGTTATGTTAAACATATTTTTTAAATAAATTTTTGGTGATTAAAAAAAAAAATTCCAATTACTATGTATGTTATAAAATAATTAAATAATGCAGTTTTTATTTTGGCCACTAGGCATAAGGGCCACTAGGCAAATGGCGGAATTTTAAGCTGAGTCCGTGCCATGGACGCCACTTGAAGTTCCGCCTGTTCCATTGATTGACTAAGATGCCTCACTCGCACTCCACTGTCCACCCAATGAATTGACATGGGTGGACGGCGGCGTGCGCATTAGGCATCCTATTCAAGCAATCAACCAGGTCCTAATTTCCTCTTCTTCAGCTCTGGTGGAATAGTGAAATTTGAGCGCAATGTGAGCATAAAGCGAAAATTCTAAATCCTAATGTCTTCTATGGGATTTCGCTAATGGAATCTGCATGTCAATTCTTTGGGAAGAAAGTGGATCCACAGCAGAACATTCTGCACATTAATTCCACCATGTGAACAACACAGCGGAAATTCCATTGAACACAGTGGGACATTGATCTGTACATATTTTAAAGGCGGAAGTTCAAGTGGAATACGCATAAAATTAAGGGCGGATTCCATTTGAAATTCCTCGCCTATCCCTCAGTGTTAATGTACCCTAAAAATAAGCTGGGACTTTCTTTTCTGTCTTTGATGTAGGGGGCTGCAAAAACAGTTGGAGCCTGCCCTTTTGTGGAATGACTTTTGTACAGGTCACGGATGCCACAAAGCATGTCTACAAGTGTGTCCCATACAAAGAATAGCGTCTGGAAATGTTCATTGTGTCTATGTCCATGAGGTTTGCCATAAAGCATGTCACTAAATGCTGTTAAAAACAGCTTGGGCAAGCTGGCAGTCCCCATATTAATTTACTAAAAATAAAATAAAACAAAATTGCAATCATAATTTAACAGATTAGAAAAAGAAGTATCTGGCTTCAATCATTAAAAAAATCTAGACAATACATTCCATTGAAATCTAAGCAGAGACTTCTGGTTCTGTCCTTGTTGATAAGTAGAAGGCTGCTGGAAAGTGATCTGTACAGAATTGCAGAAAAAGTAGATCAGTAGATGAAAAGAAGTGGGGGTGGGACTTAGATAGTGATGTGCAGAGAAATGTGCCCAGACTGCATGCAAGCTGAGCCATGCTGTGCTTGAAAGGTAAAAAAAAGGCCTTTCTCTTATCTCTTATCCTTTGTGCAGCTTCCCATAATCATTATCAGCAGCTTAGACCAGGGCTGCTTTTGTGTTGTAACTGCCTCCTTGTCCTAATCCCCTCATCATTATTATCAGCAGCAGCTCACTGTTTAAACAAGGCCTGCTGTTGCGATGTAAGCCCTTTTGGTGATGCTGTTGCTGTTTTCCTTTCTGCACCTTGCATAGCCATACCCCCCCCCCCCATGTGTACTGTAAATCATTCCCAGCACTATAATTCCCAGCTTTTATGGACTAAAAAAATCACATTGTTACCAGTTTAAAGCGTTAATGTAGGAAAACCATGCAGGTTTTTTAAATGCTTTTGAAAGTACAAGTACACATTAATGACAACCTAATGCTTCTTCTACTGCAATGGTAGGCAATAGTGTTGAGTAAACGTGTCAAAAGTTTGGGTTTGGCAACGCTCGTCCTAACCCAAACACTCGGCATTTAACTCCTTGCATCTGGAGAAATTGGATGTTGCCCTATTAAAAAAAGAAATCTAAAAAGAAAAAAAACTTTAGGCCATGTTTGCAACAGCGGCCGTGATTAATTCAAAACTTACATTGTATTGCAGTCTATGGGATCCCGGCTGGAATGTATACACATAGCCTACTCTCTGGCTGAGATCCCTATCTGCCGCACGAAAAACTGACATGTCAGTTTTGTGCAGTCGCTATTCATGCAGTTTTATGCAGTCGCTCCGGCCGCACTCTCCATTGTGTTCAATGGTGAACTGGGATGCAGGCGGACACGGATGTGCCCGCATCCCAATTCAATAGAATTGAAGCTTATCCGCCCGATACTGCAGTACCGGGCGGGATAATCTTCACTGATACCGGTTGTTCTGGGACACGGCCGGGTTACAGAGCCGCTGTTATACATAGCGTGGTGGGGTAGTTTACACCATTTTCAAGTGGTAACCAAGAGTCTCATTATTTTTGTGGAAGTTTTTTTTTTTGGCAGTTGGGGGGGCTGCTTTCAACTATTTTCATATCTGTAGTGGGTCTGTATCTTGCCATTGCAGTGAGCTGTTGCATTTTTGTGTTTTTTTGTGTTTGCAACTTCAGCCATAGCTCCTGCCTAGTGTGAATGGTGTTCTAGGAGAGCTGACCAAATTTGTCTTTTTTTCTGTGTTCCAGATGGGGGAGTGGCTGCCTCTACTTGGTCGTGCACTCCACCTATCTCACCCAGGTGGTGTAATTACTTTTGCCGGTATTAGACGGATCTTGCATGCCCAGAGCATAGGCGTATTTCGTGCCATGGACATAGTACAGTGTAGGACTGCCCCGCTATGAGGCCACCGTAACATGGTGCGGTAGTTTACACCATTTTCAAGTGGTAACCAAGAGCCTCATTATTTTTGTTGAAGATTTTTTTGGCAGTTGACAGTTGTATCTTGCCATCGCGGTGAGCTATTGCATTTTTCTGTGTTTTTGTGTGTTATACATAGTGTGAACCTGGCCTAAAAGTGTCACTGTCGCTGTGACTTTCAAAATCTAAATCAACAGTAGATGAGATATAAAGCATGTTTGCAATTTATATTCATTTTTTTATTTTTTTTTGTTATCATGGAAAACATTGAAAAAAGAGACTAAACACAGGAAGTCCCGGTCATCTGTGCAGAGAGAAGGCAGTCATTTTATTGATGGACACATTAAGCCATGACACTCTGTACTGGCCAGGACTTTGTGAGTTTAGTCTAATTTTTTTTTTTAACCAGCACAAGACTAAAATGCTGCCTTCAGGAGATTGGACCTGAATACAAGAAAGTATAGCTTTGTTTTACAGCATGAAACAAACAAACAAAAAAATAATAATGAATGTAAATTGTGAACTTTCATTATTTCACATCCCCTGTTGATTTAGATTTAGAGAGTTATAATGACAGTGAAACTTAAAATAAAATAATATATATATATATATATATATTTATAAAATAATATATATATAAAATAAAACCTGTATAGACAACACAGCAAAAATAAAAAAATACCCAATGGCAAAGTTGCTATATTTTGGATTCAACCCCTCCCACAAAATTGGATTCAGTTACATTTTAAAAAAAATGGATAGAAAATTGACCAAAAAGTCAGATGTACTATAATTTGTACCAATTTTGGCCAAAAAATGGTGTTGCCAAAAATCTTTGCAACCGGAAGGGGTTAAAGGGGTTGTTTTACATTACAACCACCTGTCTGTGCGCCTTTGTTCATTGCCTCACCAGCTTCACCTTGAAGAGTGGTTGCCTTTGTGATACTGCACGATACAAAGTTCAGGCCAATTACACATCCTACATAGAAAGTCTGCCATTATGTTAGTCAAGGATAGGATGAAAAAAAGAGTCTAAATCACAATGTGTTCCAAGTAGCCTTCAGTTGTCACAACACCAGACACGAAGGCAATTTGAAACAGCACATGTTTTATCTCCAGCATTCTGTTAGGGTCCAATTTTTCAATTGTCATTTGTCATTTTTTCAACTATCTATACCTTCAAGAAAGCAAAGACACCCCAGTGTTTCACCATTTTACTGTGACAAACATTCAATGTCTCAAATTATTCTGTCATAAACACGATTTTCAAAGTAACGGTTCTACCCTTTCATCTGCCTACATTTCATTAGTTAGAGGGAAAGAATACTTTAATGCTATTGAAATGCAAAATACCAGATAAATGTGCTGTTACCATACATCTATTCCAGCAATCTAATGGAATTGTCGAAAAAGCATTTGGCATTCACCTCCACTAAACATGCACATAGGCTGAGACTCAATAAGTACCATCTAAGCCATACAACTCTCAGAAATGGAAGCTGCATCCATCTGCTAGTTACAATAAGGACTAAAATATCTTTATTTAGGTTACAGTAGCTAGTTTTCATTGAAGTTTTTGGTGGCGGTAACCACAGGGTAATCAATCAATGTGTTTTAGAACATGTCGGCTAAAAGTACCCGTGACTCACAATTCAACATTTCTTCAACTTGAAGTGTCTAAATTAATTGAGCAATTAGCCTCTCCACCAGCGTTCTGAACTCTGCTCCCAAGACTCCAGATCAATATGTGTCATTTTTTTCCTTTGAAAATGCAACTCAAGGAACGTAATTTTAGCAGCAATCTGTAGGAAAGTGGTGAGTGACTTTTCTGTGTTACACAATAACACAGACATTCAATAAGAACTCCACTAAGAGCGGTGGATAACAGCTTCAATGGTGCGAGAAGGGAAAAAAAAAAAACTTTTACCGGAGTATACATAGGTGGAGAAGAGTGGAAAATCAGGATAAAATAAAATGTTTCAGACGACAACTATACAATAGCAAAATAATGTTAATAGTGATAGACCTATAGTATTGTGTGTGTGTGTGTTTTTGCTCAAGGAGGAAGATTTTATTGGCCCATATGTATTAAGAGCATTTTTAAAAATAGTTTCCGTCTAAGTGAGCTGGAGATGCCATTTCAGAAAAGTACACCCAGGCTGCAATCCCACGTCACATAACTTACGGGATTTTTTTTTTTTTTGGTACTTTTTGAATTACATCTTTCATTTCATAATGTTCAAACTACGTTTAATAACTTCCATTGCATAGCAGTTAGCCATTCACTACAATGTAATGTGCGGCCACCGCCGCACATTACATTGTGTGAACAGCGATTTTTTTTTTTCGGACACTGTTCACCGAACAACATCCGAAAATATTTGTCCATTGCAATCAGCGTCCGTTCTTTATTGCAAAATAATTCCGTTGCGATTAGCATCCGTTCTTTACTGCAAAATTACGTTGTGTGAACATAGCCTTATAATGTATTGTAGAACGGATCATACACTACCGTTCAAAAGTTTGGGGTCACCCAAACAATTTTGTGTTTTCCATGAAAAGTCACACTTCTTCACCACCGTACGTTGTGAAATGAATAGAAAATAGAGTCAAGACATTGACAAGGTTAGAAATAATGATTTGTATTTGAAATAACATTGTTTTTACATCAAACTTTGCTTTCGTCAAAGAATCCACCTTTTGCAGCAATTACAGCATTGCACACCTTTGGCATTCTAGCTATTAATCTGTTGAGGTAAGCTGGAGAAATTGCCCCCCACGCTTCTAGAAGCAGCTCCCACAAGTTGGATTGGTTGGATGGGCACTTCTGGCGTACCATATGGTCAAGCTGCTCCCACAACAGCTCAATGGGGTTCAGATCTGGTGACTGTACTGGCCCTTTATTACCGATAGAATACCAGCTGCTGCTTCTGCTGTAAATAGTTCTTGCACAATTTGGAGGTGTGTTTAGGGTCATTGTCCTGTTGTAGGATGAAATTGGCTCCAATCAAGCGCTGTCCACTGGGTATGGCATGGCGGTGCAGAGTGATAGCCTTCCTTATTCAGAATCCTTTTTACCCTGTACAAATCTCCCACCTTACCAGCACCAAAGCAACCCCAGACCATCATTACCTCCACCATGCTTAACAGATGGCGTCAGGCATTCTTCCAGCATCTTTTCATTTGTTCTGCGCCTCACAAACGTTCTTCTTTGTGATCCAAACACCTCAAACTTGGATTCATCCGTCCACAACACTTTTTTCCAGTCTTCCTCTGTCCAATGTCTGTGTTCTTTTGCCCATCTTAATTTTTTTTTTTTTTTTTTGGCCAGTCTCAGATTTGGCTTTTTCTTTGCCACTCTGCACTGAAGCCGCCTCTTCACTGTAGATGTTGACACTGGTGTTTCGCGGGTACTATTTAATGAAGATGCCAGTTGGGGACCTGTGAGGCGTCTGTTTCTCAAACTAATAAATGATAAATCCCGGCACTCGCTTTTGTCAATGCTTTTTCAATTTTTTGTAACATAATATACGAACGCTGCACGCGTTACGACCCTCCCGTCTTTCTCAACAGCATAAAGGAAATGGTCATAGACACAATCTTATGGCAAAGCAAAAGCAGTCACGTGATACAAAATCAGATGACGTCATCGACAAACACCTGTCGTGTTAACTGTTTCATCACAGAGTGAAAGCAAAACACAAAACAATAATAAAATAACTAAAATAACCGGCTGCAATGAGACATTAGTATCAAATAATCGAGTACCTAGAATCCTCTGATTATGATACAGTGAAGTCACTATATGAAAGAGTGTCAAAAGTCCCCTCTATGAGAACATAAATTATCCAGTTCCGGCATTTTCTTGTACCTAAAGGAGAAAATGTAAATTAACAAGATATAACTGAGGCTAAGGGAGGCATATATCAAATGATAAAACACATACTATATCCTCTCATAGATGCGTCACCTCATACTCCCTGTTCAAACCGTGCGGTTCTAAGGTACGTAGGGAATGAATCCAATAGGCTTACGCCGTCTCAAAAGTTGTTTGATGTCACCCCCCCTCTGTGGTACCTTGACCTGTTCAAGTATTTGAAATCGTAACTGTGAAATCTGATGGTTGAACTTATGGAAGTGATGGGCAACTGGTAAAAGTAGATTTTCTCGACGAATAGTCGATTTATGTTGCACTATTCGTTCCCTTATCTTTTGTGTGGTCTCTCTGATATACAGGAGACCACATGGACATTTTAAAGCATAGACTACATTCTTGCTGTCACAGGTGTAGTATCCATGAATCTTGTAACTCTTACCAGAGTGAGGATGGAAAAAATTGGAAAAAATTGTCGCCTTTAATGACATTCGAACACTGCTGGCACCGAAGGCAGGGAAAAGTGCCATTAGAGACTCTAATGTGCTTATCTTCTTGCTTAGTTGTGCAACGCAGCCTCCCGCTTCTTTTTCTATTCTGGTTAGAGCCTGTTTGTGCTGTCCTCTGAAGGGAGTAGTACACACCGTTGTAGGAAATCTTTTTCTCGCATAGAATAGCCTTCATTTCTAAGAACAAGAATAGACTGTCGAGTTTCAGAGAAAAGTTCTCTTTTTCTGGCCATTTTGAGCGTTTAATTGACCCCACAAATGTGATGCTCCAGAAACACAATCTGCTCAAAGGAAGGTCAGTTTTGTAGCTTCTGTAACGAGCTAGACTGTTTTCAGATGTGTGAACATGGTTGCACAAGGGTTTTCTAATCATCAATTAGCCATCTGAGCCAATGAGCAAACACAATGTACCATTAGAACACTGGAGTGATAGTTGCTGGAAATGGGCCTCTATACACCTATGTAGATATTGCACCAAAAACCAGACATTTGCAGCTAGAATAGTCATTTACCAGATTAGCAATGTATAGAGTGTATTTGTTTAAAGTTAGGACTAGTTTAAAGTTATCTTCATTGAAAAGTACAGTGCTTTTCCTTCAAAAATAAGGACATTTCAATGTGACCCCAAACTTTTGAATGGTAGTGTACATCTTGACAAGTTATGAAGCCTTACCAGTGCTAAACTCACCAGGCACAATCCACAATCCACACTTGCAAAAATGTTCAGAAACTGAGCAGTTCAAGACTGGGGGCCCAAAAAGTGTTTGAGAACCGAGCAAGAGTTTGAGAACCAAAGCAAACTTTCCTTGAAAAAAACAGTTTGAATTCCAAGCAGTTTGAGAACCTAGGTACTACTGTAAATGATTTCGGGGTCCCAGTGTTTGAGATCACGGGGAGCTGCTCCAGTCCAGATCTCCCAGCAAGGAGCAGAGGAAAGAGGCCCACGAGCAGAAGAAAAAAAAACACCTCATGCTGCTTTCACACATGACAGTTTTTTTTTTTATAAATACACTGATCCAGCATGTAAAAAAACACCAATAAGTAAACAAATACCTATTAATATTCAGACACATCCGGCACAATTAGGGCCCTTTTACATGGAACGATTTGGAAGATAATTGCGTTGTGTAATAAAGAAAACGATCACCCGATGAATACTATCACTGGCTTATTGTGTCTTTAGGTCCTGACCTAAAATCATCTGTAGCCGACTGCACATCATTACTAGAGATGAGCGAACCTGGAGCATGCTCAAGTCGATCCGAACCCGAACGATTGGCATTTGATTAGCGGTGGCTGCTGAAGTTGGATAAAGCCCTAAGGCTATGTGGAAATCATGGATATAGTCATTGGCTGTATCCATGTTTTTCAGACAACCTTAAAGCTTTATCCAAGTTCAGCAGCCCCAGCTAATCAAATACCGAACGTTCGGGTTCGGATCAACTCGAACCCAAACCCGGTTCGCTCATCTCTAATCATTACTGTGTAATAGCAATGTAGGGCTTTGTTATTTGGGGCTTTCTACATACCTCTCCACGCTCCCTGATGTCCTGCTAGCTTCTGCCCGCTCCCCGCAGTGTCTGCTGCCACAGGCCGCTCTCCCAATTACCGGGACAGTGCTGAGGCCAGTGATTGTGACAGAGCGGACTGTCACTTCAGACACTGCCCGAAGTGGTCCAAAGCTAGCAGGACATGAGGGAGCATGGAGAGGTATGTAGAAGTTTATTATTTTACTAACGATATATATACAGCCCTTGGTGCACGATTATCGGGCAGTATATGGGCTCAGTAACCTAGCGCAGATCTAACAGATCAGGCTGGGTCATCGGGCCAAGTAACAAGGAAACCTTGTCTTGTTATTGTCATCAATACCCACAAAGGCCCTCACAGAACCTGTCCCTACCTATTATTCCCCAACCCCAAGGGGAAAAAGCACTAGGTGTTACATCCGTAAAGTTGTTTTGTTCGCCATCTCAGGCAAACAAGGATATACTTCCAAACATTCAAATTTTTTGTTTTATGCCTTTTTTGCATATAGTAATAATAATAATAGAAATGTACAAAGCATAAGAAAATAATAAAAATTATAACATTAATGAAAATGCTTGTCATGATTATCATCATTCAGTGGCTGAACAAGAAATACATCCAATTTGTTTGCATTTATTCTGCAGTAAATCTATTGCATTCTCTTATCTCTTTTTTTCCCTCCAGAGATATTGAATGTTTTCAGTGTTTTCACAAAGCATATATACTTAATACTGGCACACAGTTCAGCACTTCCAGATATAATAGTGATAACATCAATTTCCTCCCCCGCTGTGTAAAAAGGGTCGAATAAATCAGGTTCAGAGAGAGGAACGGCACTCTTCAGACAGGGATTTTCCCACAGAGCAAATTGTTTGGGCAAGTCACATGGTCACCTGTAATTGTCTCTAAATCTGATCACCCCCATTGTGGGTTTATTCTAAATCAAGCTGGCTGAGCAGGCGAATGAGCTGTGCAGGAAATGATTAGTTAAGCGACTATTATGCACGGTTGTTGTTCGTTAACCAGCGCTTTTACCATTTAAATCACTCATCAAAGCCATTGCATCCGCTAGCTTTCCGAAGCTTTATGAAGTGTACAGTCAAAGACCCTCACTCGGTATTTTGCATAAAACAGTTGTTCCTCATGAATGATAAGCATTGCATAGGCCTGAAAATTACACATAATTTACCTTGAAACTCAGAAAAAGGCCAGCCAGCAGTGCGCCCTTCCCAGCTGATAAAATTATTTGTGTTTTTTATTGAAAAGGAACGAGCACGCGCTGTACTGTTCTCTTTGTGAATGTCACAGTATTGGTTTAAAACCTTTCGAGTGCAAGAGAGTTTTTGACTTTAGGATAGTCAGCTATAAATGTCTGATTGGTCAGCGAAAGAACCGGTGCTATAGTTGTTGTACTGTATAATTAGTTAATAAGCCGTAATAATAAGTTTAAAGGTATTTTCCAATATAATCGTATTGTTGAGGTAGGATCATCTGTGTGAAGGATCCATATGCACTTAAGGGAACACAGGGGACTCTTCTTGGATTATATGGATCGGTAGTCTTGCAAGGCTAGTTAAGGGAGTTTTTTAGGTCAGGTAAGCAACATGTTAAAAGTTAGTTTATATGACATGTTAACCTTTCCACGTCTGTAGACCATAATGGAGGCAGGCTTTAACCTCATCAATACCCTAGACAACCAGAAAAAGAGGCCATTACACTACTTAGTCAGCGCAGACACAGAGATCCCAGTGTCAAAGTCCATTTTTAAAAATGATGCCCGGTTCCCGCAAGCCAGTTTCTTCATGTGCACTTGGCCTGCTCTATGCACTGGAGGACCCCAGTGTAATGACATCCCCTTCTCTTGGTGACACTGCTGGACTTGATTCCAATGAAGGCGCGTCACCAAGTGCAGGGGATATCATTACACAGGGGGTGCTGGGCCCGTCCGTCCACCAGTGCATTAAGTGAGCTGAAGTGCACATAAAGAAACCAGCGTTGGTTTTGGGAACCAGGCAGTGTTTTCAAAAATGGGCCGTGCCACCAGGATCTCTGTGCTAGTGCCAACCAGGTAGTGAAAAAAAAAAATTCAGTAAGCAAATTGGTACATTCGCTTTATGGTCCTTTTAGACAGCCCCTACTGGGTTGTCTACGCGAGCAAATGAGTGGCAATCAGCAAGATCAGCATTCGTTTGAAGGGCCATCAGAAGGCATGGTTAATCTCAATGCCGGGCAACATGAACAATTACTGTATCATTTGTGCGGCCATTTGACTACATTGCTATTGGCTGCACATGTTTTTACACAAGCAGATGTGCGTCCAATAACATTATATTTTAACGTGGCACCAAAGATGCGACCATCCGAAGATCGAGAATTGATCGCTGAGTTTTTCATAGGCTGATTATTGGCTGAAGGACATTTTCTAGCAATGCCCCTTACCGATAATCTGGTTGAGCAGTACTACAATTCTCAGTATACATTGCTCTCCATCACAGTACTTCAGTCGTGTCTGCCCCTTTCCACAGCACTCCTGCTAGTTCTTTTTTTAGAACACATCGGTAAGGCTGCATTATATATTGACGAAGAAAGTTGAAGGGTATAATCCTAGTAATTTTTTCGAAGAATGGTTTCTCGATAAATTCGCTGAACATGTATTGACATCGTTTTTGCATAGTATGGGTCCACTGGGTTCAAATGAGACCCTGTTGCTCATGATGCCCCCAACAACCTGTGTTAAACAGTGTCCTCGTGACGAGTGATGAGCGAACTTGCCAAATGTTCAGGTTCTACGGAACCTGAAAACTTGTCATTTGACTCCTGGTTGCTGGAGAAGTTGAATGCAGCCGTAGGGCTGCTAGGTAGACATGGACACAGCCTATGGCTATCCATTTTTACCAGGACTCACTAGTTTTGCATCCAACTTCTCCAGCCACCAGGAGTCAAATGCAGAGTGTTTGGGTTCCACCAAACCTAAATGTTCGGAAAATTTGCTCATCACAGATACAGATCATGAGCACATTCTCAGGTTTTCTAGATCCCGTGTAGACTTTGGGTCTGGTATTGGGTAGTAAGGTCACAGTTTTTCCTGATTTTTCTGTTGAAATTCAGTATTCTCTAAACACAGCTTGAGAAGCCTTTCTTTACGCGACCCTGTTCTTTGATACAGTAAATCTAATGATGCCATGAACTGGCTTGATCACCATGAAAGTCTGAGACTGTACCTTTTTTTATGACACACATCTGATTTACAAGACTTTTTGCCTTATGCCAGCTCTTATGCCAGAGGTTTTTTTTCTGGTGCACAAGAATTTACCGTTTTGCTGTGAGAACGCCTGGATAGATAATGATAGTAGATTAATTTGTTTATTGTTAACATTATTTAATGCTTGCATGTTATATACTTTGCCCCCTTATTCTGCTGCAGTACTAAATATGGTTACTACCCATATATTCAGAATACTAGGTATACCAATTTTTATGAAGGCCACTTTAACCTGTGTATTTATTCCTAGTTACACATGTATCATGGTGATTTCATGATGATGGAAAGTTTCCTGTCTTAGCTCAGTTTTTCTCTCAAGCATAGCTTATTTATGGAGACACAATACTCTTTATCCATCGTTGACTTGGCCATTGGGAATGCCAAATAATTGCCCTTTTGCCACCAAATGGAATATTGTCCCAGGATATTTTTTCATCATCCCATCTATCAAACTGTCTTTGTCATTTTCATCCACTGGTGGTGTGCCTAAGAATTTGTGGAAGATGAATTTCATCCTTTGCTATAAATGATGGACCACCTCCATGATGGTTGAGAAACAACAAAGGTGTATTTAAGGCCAAATGACCAAAACTAGTAATAGGGCTCTTACTGGCAAGTTACTTAACAGATTGCATGAAACTAAACCTAGAGATGAACATTGGTTAAAGAACCAAAAAAATTACATTTTCAGAAGCAAGGGGAGGGGGAGCAGGTCAATGATTAGCTTCTATTATTAAGTCCCAATAGGGTTCCTCCCTAATCCCCAGTATTAAGACATCTGACTATTGTTTCCGATTCTCTTAATATTTGTTAGTTGTTGTTTTTTTGTGATTTTTTAGCAGTGTACGCTTCCATACTCTCTAAATCTCCTGGGGATATTTGTTGGATAACAAGGCTCCTATGATAGGCAAAAATTTTGAAAAAGACCTATTGTTTAAATCAAGTTTTTATATGTAACATATTTGTAAAGAATTTGTGGTGGTATTTTTCCAAATTTTCAATTTTAATTGTAAAATTATCCTGAAATCTTGCATTTTTTATTCCACTAAGCCTAATAATAAGCATACTCTTCTTGTTCTGTAGTGAACATTTTTAGCATTCCCCTCCTTTAAAATATCTGGGTGATGCATTGACAGTTTGGCACTTTTATTAATGCTCTTTTTCAATCAAAAGTTAGAGTAGAATACATCTATATATCACTAATATTTTAAAGGTTGATTATCAGGCACTATCGCTTGAAGTGGCCCTTTCTTTTTGACACTGTTTATTTGGAAGCCACTTTCTTGTTGATACTATTATTTTTAGGGTTACCTCAGTTATGGCACTATTATTTTGATAGTAAAGTATTTGGAGACACTAGGCAAAAGAGAACGTACAATAATGGAGACCTGGAGGAGCTGTAGACACAGTACTGAAAGTAAAGCAGGATAGGATGTTTTTACTATAGAGAGTGACCTGTTAGAAAGGCCAAAAGCCAAAAATGTATAGGCTGCAAACTCTGCAGAGCTGAATCTTAGATGGATAAAGATACCATTCAACTGTACTATATTGATTGAAAATAATCTGTTTGTTCAAAAAAATACAAATACTTACTTGGAGTAGGTCTTATTTTCGAAAAACTTGGTATGCACCTACACTGTAGTCCCACTCTATGCACCTACACTGTAGCTTTCATACTGTATGTCCCACTGTATGCTAAGCTCCTATACTGTAAGTTCTCCTGTAGTAAGGCCTCCATACTCAGGGCCCGTTTCCAGGCTTATTGCCGCCTGAGGCAAACCTGGGCTACAGCCGCCCCCCGCCGAACAGACACCCCCCCCCCCCCCAGCTCTGCGACTGCTGTTGTCATTTTAGCTAAGTTAAACTTAACTAAAATGACAGCGGTGAAGATCTTGCCGCCCCCTACAGGGGCGCAAAATCTGCCGCCTGAGGCGGAATACTCATTCCGCCTCATGGCAGAAGCGGCCCTGTCCATACTGTATACCTCCCTCCCCCTCTGTTGTTCTACCCCCATACTGTATATATACCCCTCTGTAGTAAGGCCCCCATACTTTATACCTCCCTCCCCCCTCTGTAGTTGGCCCATGTACCCTCCATCTTTCCATATTTGCTTTTGTTGAGCAGGTGGGGAGTATAAAAAGTCTGTCTGATGCTTAACCACATAGTTTTAGGGATCTGGTCAGCTGACTGTAACTAGGGCTTATTTTTAGGGTAGGGCTTGTATTTCAAGCCTACTCCAAAAATCCTTCAAAATAAATCTAAGACTTATTTTCGGGTAGGTCTTATTTTTAGAGAAACACTGTATATGTAGAATGGTATCTAGCTATGGTATAGTAGTTTTGGTAAGTCTATCGGTGTACGGGTGTTATTCCATAGCAATGTGGTGGCAATACTTGTTTGCGCCATGAAATACAGAGTTCTGAAACATCTTTTCTTATACGTCTGTGTTAATGAGCTCTTCTGTTATCCTTACTAGAAATGTATGCTGGGGTCCTACCATTTGGGGAGGCGTGTACCTACACTGTCTGGCACTCTGAGCTTTGATTGGATAATGTTGGGCAGTGTAAGGACACGCCCCTAACGGTAACACCCAGTTGGCTATTTAGTCATACATTTCTAGTAAGAATGAGGGTACAAACACACACACCGTATACGCAGCAGATACGCAGCAGATCTGCAGCAGATTTGATGGTGCAGATTTAATGCTGTGTTCAGTTATTTAGATCTGATCTACTGCGTATCTGCTGCGTATCGCAGCAGAAAATATGATGCGTATACGGTGTGTGTGTTTGTACCCTTACAAAGGAACTGCACAACACAGAATTGATATTTCAGGGAATATACAAGTATTTACTTACACAGACAGGTTAGTGGAGACCATAGGTCCACTTTTTCACTCTCTGATAATATGTGCTAATGGTATACAGGTATTATTTAGTCCTTGTATAGCGGTGTTATTAAGTAAACGTATAACTGTTATAACTGAATTAATCCTGATGAAATATATATATCGGCAGTGAATAGACAGCAGTGAAAGAGTTATTGCTTTCTATCCCAGCTGTACGTCACGTATTTACTCACACTGCGGGCCATGCTGCAGCGTAATTGGCTTCCATGGTAACCAGGACGCAACACCTCACATTAGCATCTAGCAAGATGGCCGTGCGCTCCACAGCGGTTCAATCACTACTGATCACCATGCTCCAAGGTCATGCTCTAGTTGTGAGTGAATCATCCTTCGTTCCGTATTGATATATTTATACATTGCTTTGTTCTATATTATTTTGTATATGCACTTGATTGTTTTGGAACCACGCGGTTCCCTTATCACATTTTTTATCAATAGACAACACGTCTTTGACATGAGCACATGCTCCATACACGTCACTAATGAGTTAATCACGTACGATATAAAATTCACCTGATTGTGGGTATTCACTGAGCTTGAAAAAAGTCCAAATAGAAGGACTGAAACGTCGCACCTTTTTCCGTGTGTTTTTCACTGATGGAATAAATTTTTCACTTTTCAATCTTCACCTCAAGTCTGGAGTGCCGCAATTTATTTGATTTTATGGGATCAAGGTCTGGCAGCTGGCACCCAGCACGCACCCACTCCTGAGTGCCGCACCCCTTTGAGATTATCTATCTATCTATCTATATATATATATATATATATATATATATATATTATATATATATATATATAAAATACCTTATTTCCCAGTCTATCTGTGAGCAGAATCAATGTGTATATAATGTCTATATATATCTCATACACTTAGACCTGTTAGCCTGCTGACCACCTGTGGTTAAACCTGTGTTTTACCGAAACCAATCATATCCATTTTACCTTTACGTACATTTCCTCTAATACGAGCAGTGAGTTATACAGTCTCGCTGGGGAGGCCTACATTTCCCAGCGAACAGTTCCTAAGGAAACATTTGATAGTTTTGACAGTAAAATGCTGTTTATGGTGAATGTATAAGACTGTTTCATTGAGTTTAATAAGGGAGAGGAATTGAATCTTTAATTACAAGATAATTGTGACTTGTCGCAGAAGCTGAAGCACCCATTACAGCTGTTTAAAGGATTGTATCTCTCCAAGACAAGAGAGGGGCTCTTTATGTTCCTAGAATTGTAGTTTGTTGATTGTGTTTCCTATTTTACAGTGAAAATGATTCCAAACAAAATAATGGCGTGTCTTTAGACTTTTACTATATAAATACAGCAGGTGAGGATTGACATATCGCACACAAATGAGCAACCATACTTCTAAGTTTCCTTTACATAAAGACATGTAAACTGGTGTAGAGATACTAGAAGAAAGCTTGTGGCACCTGCTACATCTGTCTTTTACACTGTATGCTGTCACTTAGCTATTTGTGTCTCATAAGTAACAGACATGGTATAAGGTATATGGGGCTCTTACAACAGATGATGTTGGTGGAATTTGGAAATAAGGGTTGGGCGTGATAGAAAATCTCTGACTGACACCCTTTGCTCTCGTAGAGATAAGCTGCAGCCAAAACTGTCTGTGGCTTACCCCTCCACATAAGGAACACAAAAACGCTCAGCCGTGCCAAATGTTCCTGTGTATGGGGAGGATGCAGTGTTGGACTGGGGCCCACCAGGGAAAATTATCCTGGGCCCCATCAATGTCGAACCAACATGTCAGTCGATGTTTGTGCAGGTTCTAAAGGTGGGGACCCACCTCTGGTTGGCCAGTCTGACACTGGGAGGATAGTAGATTTACTAAAGGTGTATGAAAACCACTCACAGCTCTGCGTACATAGTAAAATGGAATCTGAGATGGTTGTTATGTAGTTTGTAGTGCTGTAAGATCAGACCAAACCTCATCTTTCATTAAAATCAGTTAAAACTCTGACAGGAGCTTCATGGCAAGGATATTCAAGGCTAAACAGCAGCATTGAAGCCTATGTCAACAAGCACAATGCCAAGTATCACAAGGCTCTATCTGGTAGTTTAAAGGTAAACCAAGAGCAGGTTAGACAGATCTAACCTTCTGATGTGTCCCATCTGATGTGTGCATTACCTTCATCTTCGGCACTGTTTCCATGTAGTTTAATCCTTAGGCTAGTAAGGCCAAACCTACTTCACCTTCACCAGTGCACCAAACAGCCTTAATAGCCTGGGGATTAAACTACAAACTGCACAGAGTTGGCATTGAGGACACTTACCTTCATCCTCAGTGCCTGTGCACAGTCGGGACATATCAGCAGATTAGATTTGTCTAACCTGCTGATAGTTTCCGGTTAAGTGAAAGAGTTTGGGTTTGAAGAATTCCATTAATATATAAACAACAAAGTAACTGAACCCCTAAAAAGCTGAGGATAAGTATCAATGCAGTCCTAAGTATTAGTATTTAAAAAAAAACAGGTTTGAAGAATTCCAGAAGAACATTACCTGCCTGACTGCATTGTGCAGTCTGTATAGTTTGGTGGAGGAAGGACTATATGGTTTTTCAGGGGTTGGTCTAGTTCCAGTGACAAAACTTCTTAATGTTTCATCATACCAAGATAACTATGCTTCCGACTTTGTTCTGTCCTTTTCTGTTCCAGCATGACTATGCCTTAGTGTAGAAAGGTCCATAAAGGTGTGGGTTGGTGAGTTTGATGTAAAAGAACTTGAATTGCACATAGAGAGCCCTCCCCTCACGCCTAACAAACACCTTTGGGATAAACTAGAACGGAGGTCCTCTCATCTATCAGAGCCTGACCTCAAAAAATACACTTCTGGATGAAGGGTGTCCAAATATTGTTGTCCTATATTATTTATTTATTCCAGGGAGACAGGCATGGGGGGAAGATTAAGAAGGTAGAGGGTAAACACTATTCAGACACTCATCACCTATTCTACAAAGTAGAGATGAGCGGAACTCGCGCATGCTCGAGTTTGATCGTTCGGCATTTGAATACCGGTGACTGAAGAAGTTGAAGGTAGCTCTAGGAAGTCTGGGAAAACATGGATACAGCATAGCGCATCTCATCTCTAGTGATGAGTATTGCTTGTGGTAAAATTCCTTTAAAGGGGTTGTCAAGCGATTTGTACATACATAACAATAGTGTAGAAATAAGAAAAAGTCATACTCACCTGAGACAATCCCCCACAGCTGCCAAGCTAAGGCTTCTGGTCCCCAGTCCTCTTGGACACTTCTTGGCTCCAGATGACGCCTCTTTTCCACAGGGACTGCTGTGCTCAGCCAATCACTAGCTGAGGCGGGACACTACTGTGGCCATTAATTGGCTGAGTGGTTATCAGGAACCAAAAAGTAACCTGGAGAACTGGGGACTGGGAACGTAGCTATGGCAGCAGTGAGGGAATCAGGGTAAATGAGTCTTTAACTACCCTACAATTGCTGCTTCATCCAGGGTGTAAAGGACACAGTTCATGCCAAGATACAACACTCAGAGAAGGAAAAGGGAATGTTTTACAAAAAGAAGGATCAACAACTCCTAGTATGATGATATCATGTATGGTAAAGTATATTGGTGCAATGTCTACGATATACATTCATATGAATTAGACACTATTCAATGTAATGTTGTAACAGACCTAAATTAGCTAAAAAAAAAAAAAACACCAAAAAAAGAGAAATCCTTATCCACACGTACTACCAAAATTGCTATATAGAGTTTACCTGCTATATAATAGGCTCACACATGTAATGTGTAACACATATACACATCTACAGAATACAAGATGAACATTTTTTTGTATTATCTTTCATTTTTCCTTCCATTTTTCCACTTTTAAACTGAAATGGCTCTTACTGTAGCCCTGCTGAGCGTTCCTTCTGTAAGATCAAGAGTTCCTTGTTCTATAATCCTCTTGCTCCTTGTGCATAATCCTTTGCTGGATTCTAATGTTTTCTGGCTGCATAGGATGTTATTACTGCATGGAGAGTAGAAAGTGAGTTTGTTGTATGTGGGTGGTGTTAATCCTTTAGTAATGAACACCTTTCTCAAATCAGGCCATGTTTTCATCTTCTTTGTGATTTCTCGAATTTGCCGGTTTTGTTTTCACGCATTGTTATATATTTCTCAATGACGGGGTTCACTCTGTCTCCACTTTCAATGTCTCTTTTGTGGCTTTTACGCTTTTTCTCAGATCACTTTGAAACTAGAATATGAACTGCAAAGTGATTTTAAGCTTTCTGACAGAGCTGATCCATATATTTTTCTGTAATTTACACCGTTTTGCATTTTCATCATGAATCCAGACATTCATATCCTAAGGTGAGCCTAGCATTGTTCACATGGTCCCACCTACCTCACTCTTATACCTACAGAATTCAACTAATTTAGATAAATGCACATTGTCCTAATGCAAATGGCTGGTTGCCAGACTTCTCATTTTTTTCTCTCTCTTGAGGTCTATGTTCTTTCCATGTATATTTAGAAAAGAAACTGTAAATGGCTCCAGTCTGCTACTGGAATAATCACTCTAGCCGTGTTTTTGTTTCCCTATAAAGAACTATTCCTAACCAAGTTTTTTTTATCATTTTAGAGATACTCTATTTATTACATATGATCAGGACTGTTACATGTCATGATACTGAAAGGAATAAATAAGCTGCAATAAGGTGGCAATGAGGCCTAAACACTAGGTCCAGTACCTTAGTCAACATGGAGACATAATTTGAATGCATGTGTGTTCATAGTCTACGATATTCGCTTTTCCACCTCTACTGGCATTCCCATCTAAGGCTATGTTCACACACCGTCTTTTCTTGGCCATTTAACTGGATTTTTTTTTGGGACGGTCGTCATTTTGAGGACAAATAACAGACTTTATTTCATAATAACGTGAATTATTTGTACAATAACAACTGTCATTTTGAAATATCGGCCGTTATTTGGCCTTGAAATGACGACCGTCTTAAAAGACAGATGTCAAATGGCCGAAGAAAGACATATTGGGAAAGGTGTCTATAAATACAAGTGCAATACAAATAATTTTATATTTTACCTTCTGTCACTTGCCCAATCCCCCGCCAATGCCTGTTCCCTATCTCAGCACAAGGCAATGTCAAATCAGCCAATCACTGATGTAGACAGGTCTGTGTATCAGCCAAGGATTGGTTGAGTGGGTATTTTTTGTTGTTTTTACTAATTAGCCCGACCTGACCGCGTCTCAAGTACCTGATGTATAATAGAAAAAAAAGAGGGAAAGACAAGCACAAAAATGCAGCACACCTATTAAGTAGAATAATAATCTTTATTTAAACACAGAAAAAAACCACCATATAGCAACACCAAAATACGGTGTGCTACTCTCTCTGTCCAAAAGGTGATGGCTAGTCACCAATTCCCTGATATCGGAAAGTTATATATCATATATACAAGCAGGTATGGGTCAGCAAATAGTAATACAACACTCCAGGTAAGAGGTAAAAGTGGCCCACCCCCTTTATATATAAATGCTACAACATTATGATGGACTGCAGATACAACTTGTGATGCACAGATACCTGTAGGACAGAGAGACCGAAGCCCAACGCGTTACGTTGCTCTGTGCAACTTCGTCAGGAGATCCTGACATTTGTTATTCAGTGGTGCCCTCCCTATATATATTTTTCAAGTACCTGATGTAACAAGTGGTGTAATAAAGTTACGAATTATTCACGGATCGGTGAGTGCCTCATCCTTCATTCTTTCGTTGGATATGGTTTAGATGCGAGTCACAAACTATTTTGGATGAATGAGCACCGCATGATCTAAAGGGTGGACTATTAGCAAGTCACGCCACGTACATACTGGGATCTGTAGTGCCGAGGTTGCTGTTGTTGGAATGCATTTTTTACTAATTAGAACCAGAAACTAAAACAGTTTTTTTCCAGTCTGTTTCTATTTTCTAAATGTAATTTAATGACTTGCTTTACAGCAAGCCTCATGGATACATAGATAAAATGAACATCTCCAGACCCCATTTTGTGGATGGGACTCATTTATAAACATACTCTGGCGCATCTGCTACCTGTGCAAAGTCATTCCACAAGGAGGGGAAGACTGGGCTGTGAGCTTTATCTATTGTTTTCTTTGCTTTGGCTGTAATTCTGTACAGATCACTTTCAAGCAGCTGCCTACTTTTCACCCCAGACCGAACAAAAAGTACCAACTTAAAGCGTACCTGTCACTAAAAATAACTTTTGCCATTTCATCAAACCTGCTCTGATTAGAAGATATAGCCAGGGATAGACTGGAGCAGAGATTGCGGTGATGCAGTCCCCGGCCTGCCGCGTAGTCCGACAATATTCTCAATGTAAATTCTAATGAATATTCATCCAGCATTCTGCAGTAATAAGCGATGTCACCGCCCCAATATTCATTAGGAGGGCCAGGTGCCTGCTGTTAGTCTTTCTTTAAAAGTTTTTTTCTTGTTTTCTCAACAAATTGCAAACTGTGGAGTGAACCTAGGCTTTTCCTAACCTAGTCCAGTAACAGAATTCCTGTTCCTACCATACACTCTAGCTGAGAATCCGCAAAGCTCTTGTAAGTGTAGTGAGCAGAGTTATAGTCGTAGACATAAAGAAATGTAGTTGGCTGAATTCCTATCTACAGTGTACAGCAAGAACAGGTAGTCTGTTAAAGGAAGTAGGGTATTAAAGACAACAGAACAGTTTTCATAAGAAGCTTAAGAAAGTTTTACAAAAATAACTTTACTTATCCATATATGTTCATTTTTTAGAAAGTTGAAAATGTATTTTGCCATTGAAAAAGCTCACAATAATAGGAAATTTTCATATGCACACTTGTATACTACATAGGGAAAGCTTTGTCAGACTAGTTATAGGGCCACATTAAATGCTAAGAGAGAAATAATACACCGGGCAGTTTCCTTTTACAGCATTACTACATCTTTACTTATAATGTAATCCCAAGGTTATGTCTATAAATACGGCACTGTTCATATCAAGTCATCGAAAAAATACTAGAAAACTAGATAGAAATGATCACAAGTGAAATGATCACATTTCTGCCAACTAAAGCTGATTGGGTCACCTCTAAAAATGCTTATAGTAAGAAGTGCAGACATTAAGACTGCAAAAACAGCAAATCCACTAACAGGCAAAGCTAATTGTACACTATGGGAGACATTTATGAAAGATACGGCAGAGGCGTACGCCAGGGAGAAGGTGTAGATTCGCCCAATCTCCCTGGCGTACGCCTGCTGTATCCCCTGTAGTATGCGGTGTTGTTCAGGTCTGGTATGGCGGTGTTATCCAGTCACAGTATAGCAGTATTGGTTAGGTCTGGTGTTGCGGAGTTACCCAGTCACAGTATGGCAGTATTGGTCAGGTCTGATATGGCGGTGTTATCCAGTCACAGTATGGTGGTATTGGTTAGGTCTGGTATGGTATGGCAGAGTATTATCCAGTCACAGTATGATGGTATTGGTCAGGTCTGGTGTGGCGGTGTTATCCAGTTACAGTATGGTGGTATTGGTCAGGTCTGGTATGGCGGTATTACCCAGTCACAGTATGGCGGTATTGGTCAGGTCTGGTGTGGCGGTTTTACCCTGTCCCGGTATGGCAGTATTGGTTAGGTCTGGTGTGGCGGAGTTACCCAGTCACAGTATGGTGGTATTGGTCAGGTCTGATATGGCGGTGTTATCCAGTCACAGTATGGTGGTATTGGTTAGGTCTGGTATGGTATAGCAGGGTGTTATCCAGTCACAGTATGGTGGTATTGGTTAGGTCTGGTATGGTATAGCAGGGTGTTATCCAGTCACAGTATGATGGTATTGGTCAGTTCTGGTGTGGCGGTGTTATCCAGTCACAGTATGGCGGTATTGGTCAGGTCTGGTATGGCAGTGTTATCCAGTCACAGTATGATGGTATTGGTCAGGTCTGGTGTGGCGGTGTTATCCAATCACAGTATAGCGATATTGGTCAGGTCTGGTATGGCGGTATTACCCAGTCACAGTATGGCGGTATTGGTCAGGTCTGGTGTGGCGGTTTTACCCTGTCCCGGTATGGCAGTATTGGTTAGGTCTGGTGTGGCGGAGTTACCCAGTCACAGTATGGTGGTATTGGTCAGGTCTGATATGGCGGTGTTATCCAGTCACAGTATGGTGGTATTGGTTAGGTCTGGTATGGTATGGCAGGGTGTTATCCAGTCACAGTATGATGGTATTGGTCAGTTCTGGTGTGGCGGTGTTATCCAGTCACAGTATGGCGGTATTGGTCAGGTCTGGTATGGCGGTGTTATCCAGTCACAGTATGATGGTATTGGTCAGGTCTGGTGTGGCTGTGTTTTCCGGTCACAGTATGGTGGTATTGGTCAGGTCTGGTATGGCGGGGTATTATCCAGTCACAGTATGGTGGTATTGGTCAGGTCTGGTGTGACAGTGTTATCCAGTCACAGTATGGTGGTATTGGTCAGGTCTGGTGTGGCGGTGTTATCCAATCACAGTATAGCAATATTGGTCAGGTCTGGTATGGCAGTATCACCCAGTCACAGTATGGCGGTATTGGTTAGGTCTGGTATGGTGTAGTTATCCAGTCACAGTATGGTGGGATTGGTCAGGTCTGGTATGGCGGTGTTATCCAGTCACAGTATGGTGGTATTGGTCAGGTCTGGTGTGGTGGTGGTAGATGTGACGCCTGGAGCTATTACCTATCAATCTACCAATCCTGTGGTGAGAATTCCTTCAAACAATATGCAGACGGCTCTAATCATTCATTCAATGTGGAAATTAGTTCATGTTTTAAGCAGTTAAAAACCAAGAAAAAGGCCATTCACACAATGTTTCTAGATAGGTAGAGAAATGCATGTGACCGACATCACACTCCCAGTTCTTCCTCATTAGTCATGTGCTGTTACCAGGATTATTGTCCATACGCCTATTGGTTACCGCATGTCTGGTCTTGGCTGCATGTTGTGACGTACAGTAAATGTGGGAACGTGGCCTAAGGCCATGCTCACATGACGTAAGACACAGGCCGTTCTTTGACCCGGTCGGGTCACAGATTGGCCGGTGTCAGAGAAGATCATCCTGGCCGGTACTGGGTGATGTTCATTTCTGGTGAATTTGGATGTGGGCGCATCTGTGTGCTCCCGCATCCCAATGCACCGCTGCACGCTCCAATGTGTGAACTCACATGTTCTCTGTGGCTGTTTTTCAATGAATGTCAGTTTTTCATGCGGCCGGATGGAATCCCGGCCAGAGTGTATACTATGTGTATAAGCCTGGCTGGGATTCCATTCATTCAAATGCAACGTATGTTTTGCATAAGTCATGGTCGCAAACAACGGCCATGATTTATGTAAAACATATTGGGGGGGGGGGGGGGATTTATCAAACATGGTGTAAAGTGAAACTGGCTCAGTTGCCCCTAGCAACCAATCAGATTCCACCTTTCATTTTCCAAAGAGTCTGTGAGGAATGAAAGGTGGAATCTGATTGGTTGATAGGGGCAACTGAGGCAGTTTCACTTTACACCATGTTTGATATATCTCCCCCATGGTGTCCATTACAGGCATAAATCTTAGGTACTGTATACACTAAGCAGTCCACGCAACCTATACCTCTGCCAGACACTGCAAATGCCAACCAAGAAAAAAAACAACACCTCACAAACACAGGTGTTGTAGCAGCAAGATCTCTTTCATGAATTTACACAACCAGTACTTCCATGTCTCTATGTGACGGCTATAATGTCTGGCTTGCTGCACTGGGTCCTGGTTTTGAATCCAACAAAGGACAACACATTAGGTTGGTTTCACATTCTGCATTTTTATGAAGACCTGCGGGTTTTTTTTTTGTTGCTGAAAACACTGCCGCCAGGTGTTTGTTTTCGGTGTAGACCACAGGTATGAAACGGTGACACTCCAGCTGGTGTAAAACTACAATTCCCATAATGCTTAAAGGAGACCTGTCACCCCCCGTGCCGGGGTGACAGGCTCCCGACCCCCAGTTAGATCCCCTTATACGTACCTCATCCCGCTGAGTCCCGCTGCCGGAGCCGGTCCCGGGAGGAAGATATACCGGTCAGAAGCCATCCCGGGACCGGCTCCAGCAGCAGGACTCGGTGGGATGAGGTACGTATAAGGGGATCTAACTGGGGGTCGGGAGCCTGTCAGCTTTGGCTGTCCAGGCATGATGGGGATTGTAGTTTTGCAACAGCTGGAGGGTCACCGTTTCATATCTGTGGTCTATAGGAAGTGGTAAAGTGTTATTTATGGTGTTTTTTTTTTATTTTGGTATAGGTTTTTGTTGTGGCCTTTTATTTGCATGTTTGAAAAAAAAGGCCAAATGAAAGTTTGAATGTTCCCTCTGTGTTTGTGCAGGTTTTCTTCTGGTTATCTGACTTTCTCCCACGCTATGACGACATAACTAATAAGTTTACTAACTAACTAACATAAAATTGCTCCTGATGTATATGTGCATATCCAAGATAGGAAAATAAGGTTATGATCCCCATTGGGAACAAGAGCCAACGTATTTTTAAATTCAATTATTAAAAAGAAAATCCAGCAGGTGGCAGCAGTGCTGCACTATAAAGGATATCTGCAACCCTTCAGATGTGTTCACAGCTATATACTGAAACTTGTCAATGCAATCAACTGAGCGCTTAGAAGTCAGAGAAAATTGCAAGAAAACAGATGATTTCTGGACACTGAAAGCTGTGAGGTGCTTCAGAAATGTAATTCTCCTTCTGTAATGTCATAGGTGGAAAACACTAAATCTGATGAATCAATGCTAAAAGAATAGTGAAAATATATAAGTTATGCTAAAGATGATTTCCCCATACAATATGTCTTTAATATGTTTTTGATAAATGTGGGCCCCACCTCGGGAACTGCAGCTATGCCTAGAAGGTGGGATCCCCCAACCTCCCTGGTAAGGCCGCCACTGACCAACAACACATATTGGACAGAATGGAAGGTGAGGTGGTTGCGACTGTTCCATTCCCTTCTATAGCTGAACTACCCAGGTCACGCAGAAAATCATACAGCTTAACCCTTAGAAGACCGGGCCAATTTCAATTTTTGCATTTTCGCTTTTTCCTCCTTGTGCTTAAAAGGCCATAGCACTTGCATTTTCTCACCTAGAAACCCACATGAGCCCTTATTTTTTGCGCCACTAATTGTACTTTGCAATGACAGGCAACATTTTTGCATAAAGTACACTGCAAAACCAGAAAAAAAATAAATGTGTGGTGAAATTGAAAAAAAAAACACTTATTTTTTTATTTGGGGGAGGTTTTGTTTTTACGCCATTCGCCCTGGGGTAAAACTGTCTTGGTTATATATGTTCCTCAAGTTGGTACAATTACAAGGATATGTAACTTGTCTTACCTTTATTTTATTTGATGGCTTTTAAAAAACTTCAAACCATTTTTAAAAAATATATGTTCCTTAAAATCGCTCTATTCCCAGGCTTATAGCGCTTTTATCCCTTTGTCTATGAGTCTGTGTGAGGTGTCATTTTTTGCGCCATGATCTGTACTTTCTATCGGTACCTTGATTGCGCATATACAACTTTTTGATTTTTATTACAATTTTTCTGGATTTGATGTGACCAAAAATGCGTAATTTTGCACTTTGGAATTGTTTTGCGCTTACGCCGTTTACCGTGCGAGATCAGTAATGTGATAAATTAATAGTTTGGGCGATTACACACGCGGCGATACCAAACATGTTTATTTATTTATTTATTTTTATTTATAAATGGGAAAAGGGGGGGTGGTTCAAACCTTTATTAATAATAAAACATTTTTTTTTTTACACTTATACTAGAAGCCCCCTGGGGGACTTCTAGTATATGCACAATGATCTTTCATAGAGATCTATGCTGTATAGTAATACTGCATAGATTGATGAGATAGGTATTCTATTGTTTTCAGCTGCTGCCGAAAACAATAGAATGCTGAGCCGGGATCAGCGCCATTACGGCGCAGACCCCGGCCAGGTACAGATGCAGGGATCGCTCCTCCGCGACCACGATCCCCCCCATTATACACCAGGGAAGGGGAAAAGCTGCATTTAAAAAGTTAATTAGCGGGCACGGCGATCGGACCATGCCCGATAATAGCCGCGGGCCCGGGCTGCATAAAGCACCCAGGATCACGGTGGTTCAGAGCGGCAGCGTCGCAGGGCCCCCTCTGAACTCCCCTAGCGATGCCAGGACGTACAGGTACGCCCTGGGTTGTCTAGGGGTTAAAAGGAAAGGATAACCTAGATTTTTTTGTACTGATCAGAGCCAGGGTTTGAAACATGTTCTTTTTGCGATTGTAACTTTTTTTTTTTAAAAAGTAAAACATTTCTGTACATTTTTATTAGGACTGCCATCTTGCCTGAACTGTTTTAACATCATTTAGAGGTATGCTTCACAACAAGCCCAATGGACCATGGGCTACAATAGACAGGACTTCTTCCAGTCAGATGAATGAGAAAGGCTTCTGGGCATGATGGGTGACCTTTATAGTGGCCATTCTACAGCGAGGGGGCTGAGTTGTGAGAAGCAGTGTGTACCTCTGTATAAACAGGTGTCATCTGTCACTCAACTCCTATCTGTGTTGATAAGAAGGACACTGCTGGGAAATGATCTGTACAGAACCATCATAAATGAATATCTAAGGTGACAATCGTACGTGTGATCAAATGAGATGGAGCATCATTTAAATCCCAGCACGTATATATATTCAGACAGCGGACATACGGTATAGTCTATTTGTCTACTGGTTAAGATGTTTTTTATTTCTGGGGGATGAGATGAAATATCAGTCATATAATTTCAAGCAAGAATGCCTCCAACCTAACCAGTTTATGTAAGAGGTATCTGTTAGTCCAGGGAAGTATAATAATCTGAAATCTGACCTGTCCTGGCGTCCTATATTGTTCTGGAGTGGTCCAGAGCCGTAAGCGCTCTCTGACAGCAATGCCAGAGGCGCGTGTAAGACAGGAAGCCTTGTTCTGGGTCTTCTGTGACAATAGTGTATCCCACATGGAGACACTGTTGAGTCCTGCACACTTTACATAGTGTAACTTTAGTGATCGTATTGAGCATGGCCCTGACTCCACTTGGCTATGGACGTTAGTTTAAACACTGTGTTTCGTTAATAATAATAAAAAAGTTCTTGATTGAGGCTATGTTTACACTACATAAAAGTACGGCCGTTGTTGCTGATGGCAACAATGGCCGTACTTTTACCGCGGTGGAACAATGCCTGTTGTTCTATGGGATCCCGGCCGGAGCGTACACACATCGTGTGCGCTCCGGCCAGGATCCCATACGCCGCCGCAAACAACTGACATGTCAGTTTTCTGCGGCCGGAATTCAGTGAATTCCGGACGCAGAAAGACCTATCAGTTCACACAGTGAAGCGAGCGGCTCCGGCCACTTGCTTCACTGTGTGCTATGGGAAGCTCTGATGCGGCCAAAGACCGGCCATTCCGTGACCCAGCCGGGTGCTTACGTAGTGTGAACATAGCCTGAATATGTATAAAAGTTTCAGGCTTAGTGGCCAGAAGAGAAACTGCAATTTCAGGGTTTGATCAAATTATATGAGTAAATGGTCCGTACAAAAAATATGCTGCAAAGCTGTTCCAGGTAAAGGCCGCTCAAAAGACAAGGGACAAGTTCTTAGAACAAAGTAACATAAATACATGTGTAGGTATTTAGAATTTATGTAACCTTTCATCCTTTATCCATCCAGCTCCTTGGTTGAACTTGATGGAATTGTGTCTTTTTTCAAGCGTATAAATATACAGTGGTGCCTTGGAGCATAATTAGTTCCGGGATTGTGCTTGTAATACAAATCCACTCTTAAACCAAAGCAAATTATAGGAAATCAATGAATTGTAGACAATTGGTTCTAAACCCCCCAAATCATTTTTATTCTGAATAACATGTAAAACTAACGAAACAAACATTTTGAAAGCTGCATATGTGATATTATAAGTTACCGTACAGTATAGCAATCAGCATGTGGAGTATAATGTATAATAAGTGCATAACCTAAAAAAAACAGCAGTAGATACAGGCTGGAACTGCAGATCCCCATAATGCAGTAACGTAGTACAACAGGCTAGAATAGAGAAGCAGGGCTGCTGCCAGAGGTCTGTGTGGTCACATGACAGCAATGGGGAAGGGGGGGTGTTCAGCATGGACCAATCAGGGCTGACAGAGACTGCAGGGAGCATAAAGGAATGAGCAGGGCAGATGTGGGCACATACATGCAGCTCTCTCTGTCTGGGTAGAGAGGGGTTACAGCTATGGAGAGATTATCTCCACAGTCCTGTCCCCTGATGTAAGCCCCAGCCTGAAGTGGATCTGCTATGATTTGGAAGGTGAGGGAGACTTCCTGGGTCAGAGTACAGGGCTGTAGACCCCGCTATGCAGACCATACCCCTCACATAGTCGCCCTCCCACCCAGTACAGGGAGCTCTTAAACCAAAGCAATGCTCTTAAACTAAGTTACAATTTTGAAAAACTGTGAGCTCTTCTTGCAAACCGCTCTGAATCCAAGTTACTCTTAAACCAAGGTACCACTGTATAAGGATTATTTTTGTTTTCACAGTAATATAAAAGGACATATGTCTATTTAGCAGTGGTCCGGCACAATGCTGCCTCCTGCCACTAGCTACAAAGAGAACTGCAGCACAGCTCAACTAGCTCTGCTACTGTAACGCTGCTGGGTCCCTCCTGACAACGTCCCTTCACTCCTCATTCTGCCCGCTCTTCAGCTACAACTCACCACTTGTGGGCCGTTCCTGCTTGTTCCTCTGCTGTGCTCGCCGTTTGGTCCATGGTGGAGGGTATCTGTCTGCTTCCTCTCTCCTCCCACATTCTTGGATTCTTTTTCCACCACCTACCATTTTGCTCTGCCCATTACTTCTTACCTGAGCATTGTTGGCTCTTTGGCTCGGCTGTTTTTTCCTGTGTCTGCTATTGCTTGTATTTTGACTCCTCATACTATGCTTCCCTGACCCCTTCTGTACCATATGCCTCTCTCGTTGCCAAGCAGGGTAGTCTGACCTGCATCTGAGCAGCCCCCCTGATCATCCACCTGTTTGAAGCGCGAATGCGGTGGTCCTGGCACTGTCAGAGTAGCGTGCGGTGTTCCTGTCACTGTCAGTGGTGTGAGTCTCCCAGCACTGTGCACTATGATAAATGACATGATAAATTGCTATACGATTAAACCCCAACCCATGTAATAGCCCTCCCCAATAGTCTCATATAGTAGCCATCCCTCCCCCCCATAGTCTCTTATATAATAGGCAGCCCTCCCCTGTAGTCTCATATAGTAGCCATCCTCCCCCCATAGTCTCTTATATAATAGGTAGCCCTGCCCAATAGTCTAATTTAGTAGCCATCCCTCCCTAGTAGTCTCATATAGTAGCAAACCCTCCCTACTTGTCTCATATAGTAGCCAGCCCTCCCCCATAGTCTCATATAGTAGCCAGGCCTACACATAGTCTCATATAGTAGCCAGCCCTCCCCATAGTCTCATATAGTAGCCAGGCCTACACATAGTCTCATATAGTAGCCAGCCCTCCATAATAGTCTCATATAGGAGCCAGCCCTCCCCAATAGTCTCATATAGTAGCCATCCCTCCCCAATAGTCTCATATAGTAGCCAGCCCTCCCCAATAGTCTCATATAGTAGCCAGCCCTCCCCCATAGTCTCATATAGTAGCAAGCCCTCCCCAGTCTAAACGTCCACCCACACTTGGTTCTATGTTATCTCCCTCAGAAGTCAGTGATAAACAAATACCAGCCACATGGCTAGATATACAGGGTAACTTTAAGTGTGGAGGCAGAAGATGCACTTGTTGTAACCATGTGGAACAAACGCAACATGTGTACAACAATGTGGATCATAAGGAGTATAAAATCTGCAGCTTTATCATTTGCAATACCACCTGGATTGTATATCTCATTAAATGCCGTACATGTAATATTAGCTATGTGGGTAGCATGAAACGAAGAATGAAGGATAGATTAAGAGAACATATTTATGGAGCGACACATAGCAATATTAGGAATGCTTCTAATGTCTCTAAACATTTTCCTCCGTACACGCAGGTGATGTGTCTGCACTAACTATCACCGGCATAGAAAGAGTGTCCTGCCCCGACCGAGGAGGAGATAGAAGACAAACACTACTTAATCGGGAAGGGTACTGGATACTCATGTTAGCTACATCATTTCCTAATGGTCTAATTCATAGAAGGGATCTTTTACTGAACTACTAAATTCATGAATTTTTGTTATTAGTTTGTTTGTTTTGTATTAGTGTCTGTCTATATGAAGTATTAATTAGCCGGCAGGTGAGAGTGGGGGGGGGGGGTCCCTCACTCTATGTATATTTCCTGTTTGAGCTATGTGCACACTATTTATGATTAAGGGCCGGTAAGGCCAGAAACGTGTCAGCCTGTGTGACCTGCATGCATGTTTCCATGGACATTTTATGGACTTTTGTTACAAGATTTTAAAGATTGAAAATAAATGGAATTTTTTTTACCAGAAAATGCTGACTTCCACAAGCTTCTTCACTATTGTTTTTCTCAGAATTTAAAGGTTCCTCTGTCGTGCACTACCCAGGTGAGCTGGTTGCTACTACCTGTTTGCTACAACCCTCCCCAATAGTCTCATATAGTAGCCAACCCTCCCCATAGTCACTTATATATTAGCCAGCCTTCCCCCCATAGTCTCTTATATAGTAGCCAGCCCTCCCTAGTAGTCTCATATAGTAGCCAGCCCTCCCCCATAGTCTCTTATATAGTAGCCAGCCCTCCCTAGTAGTCTCATATAGTAGCCAGCCCTCCCCCATAGTCTCTTATAGTAGCCAGCCCTCCCCAATAGTCTCATAAAGTAGCCAGCCCTCCCCAGTAGTCTCATATAGTAGCCAGCCCTCCCCAATAGTCTCATATAGTAGCCAGCCCTCCCCAAAAGTCTTGAATAGTACCCAGCCCTCCCCAATAGTCTCATATAGTAGCCAACCCTCCCCATAGTCACTTATATATTAGCCAGCCCTCCCCCCATAGTCTCTTATATAGTAGCCAGCCCTCCCCAGTAGTCTCATATAGTAGCCAGTCCTCCCCTGTAGTTTTATATATTAGCCAGCCCTCCCCAAAAGTCTCGAATAGTACCCAGCCCTCCCCAATAGTCTCATATAGTAGCCAACCCTCCCCATAGTCTCTTATATAGTAGCAAGCCCTCCCCAGTAGTCTCTTGTATATTAGCCAGCCCTCCCCAATAGTCTCTTATATAGTAGCCAGCCCTCCCCAGAAGTCTCTTGTATATTAGCCAGCCCTCCCCCATAGTCTCTTATATAAGTAGCCAGCCCCCCCATAGTCTCTTATGTTGTAGCCATCCCTCCCTCATAGTCTCTTATATAGAAGCCAGCCCTCCCCCATAGTCTCCTATATAGTAGCCAGCCCTCCCCAGTAGCCTCATATAGTAGCCAGTAGCCATGGTGGGCCAGATGTAATTCAAACTCTGAATTGCCTGGCGGGCCAAAAACAAAGGCGCCACGGGCCAGATTTGGCCCGCAGGCCAGAGTTTGACATGACTGCTCTAGTCTGATAAAAATAAAAATAAAAATAAAAATTCTTAATCATCCATATTAAAAACATAAATTATTGATGTTTACTCTAAAAGTTATTTGTTTTGATTCTATGGCAATTTTGCATTAAAAATAAGTACTATTTAAATATATGGGGTGTGATCAAAGGTCAGCATTAATCACACAAAGATAAAATCAGTATAAATAACTTTTAGAATGAAAATGTAATCTAAAGGTTAAGATATGAAATATACCAAAGGAATTGATAGATTAAAATTGTACAGTCAAAAAATAAAACACATTTCTTAGACTGAAGAATTACTTTTGGTTAATAAAGGACAAAACATTTTGGGGTATTGTGTAGTTTAAAGGGAACCTGTCACCCCCCGTACCGGGGTGACAGGCTCCCGACCCCCCGTTAGAGACCCCTATACTTACCTCATCCCGCCGGGTCCCGCTTCTGGATTCGGTCGGGTCCCGGAGATCTCAGCCGCTGCAGCCCGGCGCGCGCGCTGAGAGATGAGTCCAACACCCATAGAGAATGACAGGAGAGTCCAGCGCTCCGTCATTCTCTATGAGCGTTGGACTCATCTGTCAGCGCGCGCGCCGGGCTGCAGCGGCTGAGATCTCCGGGACCCGACCGAATCCAGAAGCGGGACCCGGCGGGATGAGGTAAGTATAGGGGTCTCTAACGGGGGGTCGGGAGCCTGTCACCCCGGCACGGGGGGTGACAGGTTCCCTTTAAAACGCACACAGGCACTGGAATAATCTCTTGGTCATTCTAAAGGGGTGCTCCGGAGACTAATCAAAAACTTGTTTTTGTTAATACATTGCTTTAAAGGAGAAGTCTGGCAAAATTTTTATTAAAATATTCTATTGCCCCCCAAAAGATATACAAATCACAGATATACACTTATTATGGGAAATGCTTATAAACTGCCTTTTTCCCTGCACTTACTACTGCATCAAGGCTTCACTTCCTGGATAACATGGTGATGTCACTTCCTGGATAACATGGTGATGTCACTTTCTGGATAACATGGTGATGTCACAACCCGACTCCCAGAGCTGTGCGGCGGTGGCCGCTGGAGAGGATGATGGCAGGGGGTTGCTGAGGGACACAGGGCACTGGAGGGACACTGAGCATCCCTCTGCCATCATCCTCTCCAGCAGCCACAGCCCGCACAGCTCTGGGAGTCTGGTCGTGACATCACCATTTTATCCAGGAAGTGACATCACCATTTTATCCAGGATGTGACATCACCATTTTATCTAGGAAGTGAAGCCTTGATGCAGTAGTAAGTGCAGGGGGAAAAGCACTTTAAAAGCATTTCCCGTAATAAGTGTATATTGGTGATTTGTATAACTTTTGGGGGGGCAATACAATACTTTAATAAAAAAATTTCCATGGAATTCTCCTCTAATAAAGTTATATTATTTTAATAATATATCTTTATTTTAAAAAAAATTATATTTTTAGTCAGATTTTCACCTCCATTGACTGACAGCTCTAAGCCCTGCACTCTCCTATCCCCTACTCTGATCTGGCAGTGTGGCAAAAAAACTATGCACTGGGTCTCATCACCCCCCCCCCCCCCCCCCCCAGGTACTGTCTATAAGAATATATAAGAATATATACTGTATATACTGTATACTGTATATAAGAATGTACTGTATATAAGAAGGCTGTCTAACTCAATCACCGTGACCAGCAGTCGCTAGACCAGAGCATTTCTTGCCACAAATGTTGGTGGCAGGATCGGGTCGTGTTGCCCCTTACTGCTGCCGATCAATATGCACACATCTGTGGTTCTGTCCTCAGTTGTGGACCTACACTGCGATGAGAACATAGGGCTAATAGATTTCAATGGCCCCGTTCATATGTTTTGTTTTTGTTTGCAGTCTGCAAAATCGCCAATATTGTCTGTAATCTTTCTGTAACATTTCCATATGACATCCATATAAAAAAGTGCTGTACAAGATGCCCACCAGAAGGAGCCCAGCCAGGGGTCGCCAAGAAAATGACCTGGAAATACGGAAGCATACGGATCCCATATTTATCAAGGACCCCTTTAACTTCTATAGGCAGCTCTGTGCCATAAATATGGACCGTAAAAATTGCAAGTTCTATTTTTGTGTGGCTCAAGGTCTTGATCTGTAAAAATTACAGATGTGTGCATTCAACCATAGAATAGAATAGGTCTGCATACTGTCCGTAATTGCAGATGGTATACAGACACAGAAAAGCACCTGGCGGTCTGCAGTAGATAAACACTGATTTCCTTAAAACTGCTGTCTGAAAAGAGGTAGGATGCCATCCCTCGACCTATCATTTTTGTCCAGCTATCATTGTATTTTACTACTCTGATTTTCCTTAAAGAGTCACTGTCGTTAATTTTTTTTTTTTTTTTGCAGAAATCCAGCCTATTTTAAGAAACTTTGTAATTGGGTTTATTAGGCAAATATGCCATTATCTGCATTTAAGAAGTCTTTTCCCGAGTCCCCCCTGCCTCCTCTTTCTGTCATCCACTGCTCAGAATCAGGAAATCTTGACTGGTTTTTTTTATCAGTCGGATGCTGTCTGTGCTATGGAGAGGGGAGGGAGGAGGAGGAAGGAGAGAGATTAGTCGGCAGCAGAGAGCAGAGAACAAAGGATTACTCAGCAGGGGAGCTATTCAGAGGTCAGAGAGGTCAGTGGTGACTGTCTAAGGAGAGAGACCCTGATGTTGCTGTAAATTGTCCTTTGCTGCAGGCCACTAGGTTTAGGCCATTGAAATGAATTGGACCACTGCAGCAGGTGACAGTATACATTGGTGTAGGTAATACCGGTGAGATACTACTATAATACAGCATGAAACTACCCATTCTTTGCTGCACAAGGTCACAACACCTATGGTGCCTCTGTCTGCACTGCTGCAACATCGCCAAGCTGTGGCTAAACTACAATTCCCAGCATGCCGTCGCATCTGGCTGTCAGGGCATGCTGGAAGTTGTAGTTTTGCAACTACAAGCTCCCTCCCCTCCACAGCGCTGTGTACAGTCTGCAGGGTGCAGTGTCCTCCTCCCACCACAGAGGGCGCACAGAGGGGAGGTTCCTCCCTCAGCACCGACATCTGCAGCGGGACGCGGCTGTGGTGAGAAGTTTACAGAACTATAACATCTGCCCGTAGAGCCGGGACACTGTGGGCTTCCCCCGCCATGGACTCGGCCACCGCAGCAGGACAGGTGAGGATCCCCGGGCACGGCCCACGGCAGCCCGGCCACGCTCCATAGCCGCGCTCCGCTCCACGTGTGTGAGGAGGCAGCGGCGGCAGCTCCGGATTTGGCGCCACTGGAGGGGAGCGCGCGGTGTGCACGGGGCGGCCGCAGCAGGATGGATTACACCGGCTCCTCCGGGTCACTATATATCCCGGTGTGACCGGGCGGAGAGGATATATAGTGGGGGCACCGGCTGCTATACGTGTGTCCTCTCATGTACATAGAGGAGCTCTGTAGTAATATCAGCCCGCATGGCACAGGTCATGTAGCTGTAGGTCATAGTAACCAATCACAGCTCAGCTCTCATATCTCACACTGCTCGGGTAAAACGAAAGCTCAGCTGGGATTGGTTGCTATGGGCAACACAGTTTTAATCACTATTTTTCAGCCCTGTGTGTCACCCTGTAAATGATAGGCTGCACCCCAGACTGAGGGGATGGTCACACTGCGCAGAGAAGTTTCAGCAGATTCCGCTGCTCACCCCCGCGTGCATCTCCGCCCATGCCATAGACTCCATTCTATGCACAGGGGGATTCCGACGTCCGTCCAAAGAATAAACGGGTTCTTCCTTATGGTGGAATCCGCCCAACCATAGTATGGAGCCTATGGCACGGGCAGAGATGAGTGCGGGGGTGAGCGGCAGGTGATCTGCCAGGATTCCTCAGTGTGAACATACCCTGATGCCCCTGTATGGGCTGTAGTTACATATTTGCTGTCAAAATATGGTCAAAACCACGCCCCTATTTCCTCCCTGTTAGCCGTGTAATGTTGGTTTAAGTGTCACCATCATCATAGAGACATGTGGGAGAACGAGCCAGAAGACTGCGCTGCGCTGCGGTCTGCTAAGGGTCTGAACACTCAGACCTGGACTGATCAAAACTTTTGAAGTGTCTCACTTCAGGGACCTGCACCTAAACTTCAGGTCGAAGGCTCCCGGTCCCCTCCAGCCTGCTCACAGCTGTCGGAGGAGATCAGGAAGCCAAACACAACAAAAGCCAGAAAGTTATGCAGTTTGTGTAACTCCCATTGTCTTTAAAGTATCTGTTGTTTCAAAAAACTTCTGATGTGTCATAGAGACACGTCAAAGTTTTTATAAGTCCAGGTCTTAGGGTACTATTACACGGATAGATGGGCCCTATCCGGCCGATTATTACTCCATGTTATAAACACAGCGATCAGCACTCTTGCGCTCTGCTTCTCCCCTCCCCTGGCAGGCCGCTCAGCCAATCACAGGCCGGATCCGCCGGACTCGGGGAGAAGCGGACCGCAAGAGGAGCCCTGCAGCCTGGACAGAAGCCCTTGTTAAACGATTATCGGGCCGTGTAATAGGCCCAGTAAGCGAGCGCCGATCTAGCAGATCGACGCTCGTTTACAGTTCGTATAGGGCCCCAATCGGCCCGTGTAATACTACCCTAATGGTGCGCTTACACAGGCAGATTTATCTGACAGATTTTTGAAGCCAAAGCCAGAAACAGACCCTAAACTGGGAACGAGTCATAAAGGAAAGACTGAGATCTCTTCTCTTTTCAAATCCATTCCTGGTTTTGGCTTCCAAAATCTGTCAGATAAATCTGCCTGTGTAAACGCACCATTAGTGTTCAGACCCGTACCGAATGGGAGAACGAGCCAGAAGAAGATGCGCTGCTTCCCCGCTCTGTGAAAGAAAGAAATAGTCAAGCTTCGTTATAAGCCCTACTCTTTTTTGCTAACACAGAGCTGGGAGTGGACGCGCTGCATTGTGTATTTTCCCAGCTTGTTCTCCTGATTGGTCTGAACACTCAGACCTGGACCGATCAAAACTTTTGACGTGTCAAAATTGTTTTGAAACAGGTACACCTATTAAAGGGGTTATCTGGCACTTACATTTTTTTTATATAGTGCTGCCTCTATCTAAAACATGATAAACATCTTATTCTTACCTCTCCGCGCTCCCGAGAACCTCCACTTTAGCAGCCATTTTTTTGATGAACACATCTGAGCAGTGGCAGCCCGCTCCGCCAGTTACTGACTGATATGGCACAGCGCCATGACCAGCGATTGGCTGAGTAGGCTGTCCCTGCCAAGATGAGTTTGTCCTGAAAATGGTGGCATCAGCGGAGGACCCCAGGGGAGCATGGAGGGGTAAGGATAAGATGTTTGTTATGGCTTTTATAGGGGCAGCACTATATAAAAAGTTTAAAGTGTAATTATTACTCCTTGCTGCAAGAATCTTGCAGCCGCAATAAATTCACTCCTGTGTGTCCATAGAGCCTGTATGCGGGCAGGTAAACAAGACAGTGTTTCTGTATAGGAAAGCATAGCCCGATGCCCTTTTGTATACGTCCGACCACAACACAAAACATTTCCCATGTTGTATGTTATTTTACCCCTGAATATATAGACAATGCTGGGAGATTAGTCTCCTTATATACCCCATATACATAAACACTTGGCTGAGTGTCTTTGCCCCAAGCTGGAAGGGGGCAGCCGCCACCATATCTTCTTCCTGGCAGCAGCCTACCTTCAGGAACAAGCCCATCTCTCCCGTAATATCATCTGTTCATACACATCCCCTCAGAACAGGTCCCACCTGTAGGACCTGCACCAGGTAATTAACCACATATCATAGCTTTTTACACAGTTTTTGTAACTTCCATCGAGGTTAATGGAAGTTGCTGAAACAGTATAGCCTTTGGTGACCACAAATATCCTGCATATTAGCATTAGGGGTCATTCACCAGTCCGTAGAACTCAGTCTGTAAATAATTATGATTTTGGGAGCTCCTAAAAATTTTAAAAGCTCCACTGTTGGGCGACTATGGTGGTTTCGGGGGCATTCACATGATCTCCGCAATCTGTCTGTAGCACGGTGTCCTACGGGGTTGACTTCAGCGCTCCCCACCTCATCATTAAAGGGGTTGTACACCAAAAAAAATTTCTTTCAAATCAGCTGCTGCCATAAAGTGCCAGAGATTTGTAATTTACTTTTATTAAAAAATCTCAAGCCTTCCAGTACTTATCAGCTGCTGTATGCCTAGCAGGAAGTTGTATTATTTCCAGTCTGGAGAGCAAGAGAGGTTTTCTATCGGGATTTGCTGCTGCTCTGGACAGTTCCTGACATGGACAGAGAAGGCAACAGAGAGCACTGTGTCAGACAGGAAAAAATATACCACTTCCTGTAGGACACACAGCAGCTGATAAGTACTGGAAGACTTAAGATTTTTTAATAGAAGTGAATTACAAATCTCTGGCACTTTATGGCACCAGTTGATTTGAAAGAAAAGAAAAATTGGTGAACAACCCCTTTAAAGGGGTTATCCAGCGCTTCAAAAACATGGCCACTTTCCCCCTACTGTTGTCTCCAGTTTGGATGGGGTTTGAAACTCAGTTCCATTGAAGTAAATGGAGCTTAATTGCAAACTGCACCTGAACTGGAGACAACAGTAGGGTGAAAAGTGTCCATGTTTTTGTAGCACTGGATAACCCCTTTAATTGTGATGCCAGGAACTCTACTGCACTGACACAGTTGCGACCTTTCAAATAGTATCAGAGCTTCCAACATTATCATTAATCATGATGTAGGGAGCTCCGAGATCCACTCTGCAGGACAATGTCTGTGCTATGTGGAGATTGTGTGAATGCCCTCTTACTCTCATGGCCATAGATCAGGGATAACCCAAAAATGACAAAGGCATTGACATTAGGCCATTAGGAGTCTAACATTTAGCACCATCCATATAGTGCTGGAACCATTTATGGCATTAGAATTAGGTTGAGAATGGAGAGAGCAGAAGCTGAGCCCACTTCATAGGCCATGGGTGTAAGTTTTAATGACTGCTTTTAAATATAACTCTGATCCTTACAAGAACCAGTACTAAAAGTTAAACCCCGTATATCAATCATGTGAGGTGTTGTGGGTGTCCTGTATTTTAATCATGATGGATAGGATGGGGGAGGGAGAAGGAATGCATGCTGCAGCTCAGCCTTACCTCATTGACACTCAAGCTTCAAAGGAAAACATAATTTTATGACTTTGTTTTATCAGCTATCTGCCCTTGTCTGTAACAGCTACCCTTTAATACCCATTGTTTTCAACCAATAATTACATCTATTAAAGTGATTGTACCACCAGGCCCAGTCTGAAGCACTGGAGGCGGCCGACACACCGTTAGTGGGAGGAAACCCCCACCCCTCTATGATAGGGTTCCATTGATTTTAATGGAGTCACGTCATGGAGGGGCTGGGGTTTCTTCCCACTAAGGGTGGGTCGGGCCGCCTCCAGTGCTTCTCCCTGGGCCTTGTGGTACAGTCACTTAAATGCTGACAGTGTTAGTGCGTCTTGGTGCACTAACAGTACCAAACTGTCTTTATGATGTCTATCATTGTGTGTGTTACTTTGCTTTTACAATGGGGAGAGACATCATTATTTATTCAGCCTACAGTCAGTCTTTTTACAGGGAGGTATTTTAGTTTTGACGGGACTTCTGAGCAGTTTAATGAGACTCTTGAAAATCATAGAGGGGAGCCCTGAATCCATGGTAACATGGTAATAATGGTGATGGGGGAGGGAGTCTCCTTTAGAAATTCAGCCATAAGTTTTCCTAATAAAAGCCCATCTGTGGGGTGAAGTATGTTTCTCCTTTGTTCCTAATCAGTAATTGTGATCCCCTGTAGCTGCCTCTATGGGAGTAGAGGTGGAAGTAATAGAGCAAACTGGGGGGAAAAAATTATTTAGCGCATAGTATTCTCAGTGGGGACAAAGGCAAAAAGAGCTAATGCAGGTTCTCGCCAAAGTAATTTCTAATTCTTTGTAAAAAGGGCTCGCAGCTCCTCACAAATATTCTTCCATTAAGTCATTCAAAGGTTACATTTTTCTAGTGCTTCAATTTAATCTATTAGGGAGGTGGAAGTAAAAATGTCTTCATAGGTAAGCTACGCTGCCCACTAACCTAACCATAGAGGCTCGCAGCACAACCCAGGTGTGGGGACTTGAAGTTGGGCAACAAGTATTGAATACAGAGCTGAAAGTTGAGACTTGAGAGTACAAGCTATATAAATGGTTTACTAGGAGTAAAATACATTTTTTGTTGTGCTGCTTCAATAAATATACATTGGCAGAACAAGCTCCCAGTATAGAAAGCTATGTAAATTTTCATATATAAAAAAGAACTTAATAAACAGGGTGTCAGACCCACGGCTGTCCAGCTGTTCCAAAACTAAAATTCCCATCTCGCCTGGACAGATGAAGCTTTAGATCTCCAGGCAGGATGGGAATTGTAGTTTTGCAACAGCTGTAGGGCAGCAAATATAACACCTGTGACTTAAAAGTGTCACTGTCATTTCATTTTTTTTTTCAGAAATCAATATTACAGGCAATTTTAAAAAAACTTTGTAATTTGGGTTTATTACACAAATATGCCATTACCTGCGGAATTAAGCGCTGCGGAATCTGTTGGCGCTATACAAATAAATATTATTATTATTATTATTATTATTATTCTCTGCATTCAAAAAGACTTTTCCCAGGTCGTTCCTCTCTATCATTCACTGCTCATTATCAGGAAATCTCGACTCTTTTACATCAGTCGGACCCTGTCTGTGCTATGGAGAGGGGAGGGGGGAGATTAGTCAGCAGCAGAGAGCAAAGAATTGCACTGTGGGAGCTGTGTGAAAGCCGGTATTCAGAGGTCAGAGAGGTCAGTGCTGACCTCAGAGGAGATAGCTGGTGATGTAGCTGTAAATTAACTCTTTGTCCTGTTTTGGTGCCTCATCTCCCTCCACCCTGGGACTGGGTGCTGAGACCCCAACCAATAATGTCAGATGCATCCAGTTTTTAATAAAACTGTTAATAATGACCTTTCCTTCTCTCTTCGATCTACAGAAGGTGATGTTTGATCCTCAATACATAACAGAAGAACTGCGCAGAATCTTCACTGAAGACAGGGATTCGGATAATGATGTTTTTGAAGGCTTCGCACACAAGGAGGAGGAGGATCAGGTAGGAGTTAGGCAGATGATTTCTGCATATAAGAACATTTCTACTTGCCACATTTCATTTTGACGCATACAGTAGAATAAATAATCCATAGGCCCCTATTGAATACGGCAGCCTAAAAGGGCACTGTTACTACAAACATTTAATGCTTGGAGGGCCTATGGATAAATTGGAGGTATAGATCAGGAAATACTCTAAACATTTCCAAAAAAGATGTAAACAGAGCCTTATTCTACAGAAGTACTTGCTAGTGAGTTCTATACACTATTGACACCATTTAGGTGCTGTGAAATGTGACTTTAGTACTGCTCCTATTATCCTTTGTGTGTTATATCCTCATTGATAAGTCCATCCACTTATTCATTTTCCTGTTACGTTATTTTCCTGAAGATCATTTATCTGAGACTTTCCGCAGGTCGTTCATTGTTATGTTATGTATGATTTTGCTCTTAGGATATGAGTGATAATGATTACAAAGAAGAAGTGATGTCAGACACTGCAGAGGAATCCTTACCACCCAAAAAGAGAAAGTTTGGGCTGCGCATCGCTCTGCAGTTTCCCAGCAAGAAGCCTGCAAATAAGGATAAGAAGCCTTCCGATACTCCTAAAGTGAATCAGGTCCGAAACAACAGAAAGAAAGCACCTGCCAAAAGAGAGTCCACGATAACTGGAAATAAAATGGATGCTGAATCGGATGGGGAAAATAATGTATCTAACCAGGAAAATTCCAACGCCCTCGCCAAAAGAGCAATGAATATTAAAGAAAATAAAGCTGTGGTAAGTAGTATACTAAAAGAGACAGACCGTATTTAAACTGCAAATAAATGCTGGATGAGAATATGATGGCGCTCTGCAGATTTGTTGCGGACATTTGTCAGTGGAAATTTCTGCTACACATGCATGGATTTTAGAAATATTTGAAAGAGTTGTCAAAATTTCTACAACAAATCTAACTTTTTTTTTTTTTTACGTACAGAAAAATGATTAACCCCATTTTTGTGTATGGTAAAAAAAAAAAAACATATGTAAATGTGAAACAGATTCTGCATTATGGCATATGGCGGCACTTGTTTTTACCATCTAATGGTTAAATAAGGGTATACATGGCTTCTAGTCCACAATTTAACTTCTGAAAAACCTTTTTCTTTGTTGTTCCAGCTTGCTCAACTTCTTGCAGAGCTGCACTCCATGCCGGAACTGTTCCCAGTGAAAAACACAACCCCTACTGTAAGTTGCTGCAGCTATGAAATGATTGCATTGTCATATGTAATAGATGAAATTACAAAAATAATTTCTTTTTTAGAAGCAGAAAAAGACTAGCCGTCGATCATTTTCTGAAGAACCAATTGAGAGACGCACTAACCCAACACGCAGTGCACGACCAAAAGAGAATTTTGCGCTGGAAAACTTTACTGCGTCTGCTTTGCAGTTTGCAGAACATCTCCAGAAATATGGTAAAAAGTCCTTCAGGCGCCCCTTGAGTGATGTGAGTATCACTGTTGTTGGTTTTTGCTTACCGTTTGGTCTGAAATTACCCTTTACATAAAGAGGCGCACATGATGGAGACAAGTGTTAATTTTAGAAGTTTTTTTTAAATGTTAAGTTTTTTTTTTTTCTTCTTAGAGATAAGCGCAACTTGAGTATGGCCGAGTCGGATCGCTAAGCATTTGAATATGTGTGGCTGACAAAGTTAGATCCAGCCCTAGGGAGTCCTGGAAAAGATGGATACAGCCATAGCCTAGGACTCCCTAGGGCTGCCAAATGGCAAGCTCGAGTCGCGCTCATCACCACTTGGAACCAATTTTAATATAGCTAATCCCAGTGTTTCTGATCTGTGTAATTTTACCTTTTAAACACTTATTAATTTCTTATGGGCAATATTAGGAAGATCGTGAAGAAATTCGGAAAAGGAGGAGGTCGGCAAAAAACAACTTTCGTGCTGTAGAAGACATTACAGAAGAGGAGCTGGAAAATGTTGCAGACACTGTTAAAGACAAAGTTTATGATCAAATCATGGTAAACTACTATGCTTTTTACTATACCTGCATTTGAAGCAAGACAGTGGAGTCTCAGTCCTCCCTCCTGCCCATATACTTCTGGGTAGAAGTCTTTACAGCCCAACATTTTGCTATTTTTAAGTTTTTGTTTTATATTTCTAATATATACTGAACTAGAAAAAAAGTGTCAGTGTGTTAATTAGACTTGTTCCAAGGTCGCCCAGGAGGCAAATCTATGCCCTTGTTTGTTTGTTTTTTTGTTTAAGGGGAAATCGCCAGGAGCCCTATATACCCCTTTTATACGCTATATACCCCAACAGTTTTGCACAGTTTATGTAAATTGTAGCTTAAAGGGGTTATCCAGCGCTACAAAAACATGGTCACTTTCTTCTAGAGACAGCCCCCCTCTAGTCTACAGCTTGGGCGGGGTTTTGCTGCTCAGTTCCATTGAAGTGAATTCAGCTTAATTGCAAACCACACCTGACCTGGAGACAAGAGTCATGTTGTCTCTGAAAGAAAGTGGCCATGTTTTTGTAGCACTGGATAACCCCTTTAAGCACATTAGAAATTAAAAACTATGAACATCCAAAATACCTAATAGCCAAACTGAGATGTCATGTGATCAGACTGTTTACAAAGCCTGGTTATATACAACATTGGCAGTTTTATATACAGAACCTGGTTATATATAACTTTGTCAGTGTTATATGCAACATTGTCAGTGTAATATACATCCTGGTTATATGCAACATTGGCAGTGTTATACAGTATACAGCCTGGTATACAACATTAACAGTGTTATACAGAGCCTGGTTATATACAACATTGGCAGTATTATATACAGCCTGGTTATATACAACATTGGCAGTATTATTTAGAGCTTGGTTATGTATAACATTGGTAGTGTTATGCTGAGCCTGGTTATATACAACATTGACAGTGTTAGTGGAGGTCCTGTATACTTGTAGTATATAGTTGGTGGAGGTTCTGTATACCTGTAGTGTATAGTTCTGGGGTCCTGTATACCTGTAGTGTATAGTTAGGGGGTCCCCCTCCCCCGCTGACTGCAAACCATAAGTGTGTGTGTAGAAAACCTGCAGCTTATAATAATAAGTGCATACACAATCCTGCATCATCATAACCTGGCCCTCCTAGGCACTACCTTTCATCCTTGGTGAGGACAGCACAGAAGAGGTTTCAAAGTTTTTAATACTATAAACCCCCCCCCCCCCCCCCCCCTCTGCAGGTACTCCTATACTGTATATACGCGGCAGCGACTGACTTTCATTTTTATGATATAGATAAGGATGAGTTTTAGTGTCACAGGGCTATAGTGTGCCACATGGCTTACTTCTGTATGCCATGGTATTGCAGGGATTGATGAAGCACATGCAAAGCTCTGTATTGCAATAAATTGAGATATTAACACGTTCTGTGATCGTGTTGGGAAAGGTTCCATGGAATATACTGAGTGCAACCATAGTGTGCATGATCATAAAGGGACATATTCTCATTTTTAGGGGTTCTTTTGCATTGTATATTTTAATTGCACTTGCCTTCAATACTGAATTTATGTGTGATTTGTATTAAAGTCTCTGTGACATGTCTAATTGAGGCAATGCATCTTACTTTCCACTAGTGGTAATTTACTTATAACTTTTTATGTCCTTTAGGGAAGCACTTGTCACCAATGCCGTCAAAAGACAGCGGACACAAAAACTATCTGCCGCAATCCTGGCTGTGGCGGCGTCCGGGGACAGTTTTGTGGCCCGTGTTTAAGGAATCGCTATGGTGAAGATGTGCGGGAGGCACTTTTGGATCCTGTAAGTAACAAGGCACTAGTATAGGAATGGAATGCCTGACACTTGGCACTAGTATAGGAATGGAATGCCTGACACTTTTTCTATAAGTTAAAGTGTCACTGTTGTTTTATCTTATTTATTTATTTATTTTTTGCAGAAATCAATAGTCAGGCGATTTTAAGAAACTTTGTAATTGGGTTTATTAGGCAAATATGCCATTATTTGCATTCAAAAAGACTTTCCCCTGGTCCCCCCCTCCCTCTTTTCTCTCATCCGCTGCTCATTATCAGGAAATCTCGACTCTTTTACATCAGTCGGGCCCTGTCCTATGGAGGAGGGAGATTAGTCGCCAGCAGAGAACAAAGGATTATACAGTGGGACCTGTGTGAAAGCCATATTCAGAGGTCAGAGAGGTCAGTGCTGACTTCAGAGGAGATGTAGATGTAAATTAACTCTTTGTTGTCCTGTTTTGGTGCCTCATCTCCCTCCGCCCCTCCCCTCTCTATAGAAAATCATGAAGACGGGGGAGAGCTTCAAACTGCTTTTTCATGATAAAAATGCATTTTCCGCCAATAAACCCAATTACTAAGTTTCTTAAAATTGCCTGTACTATTGATTTCTACAAAAAAAAAAAATTTAAACAGTGACACTTTAAGATATCTTAATCTATTGTGATAGGACAGTGCGGCAACAATGCAACCTCGCTCCTTTTACCACGTGATTCCTTCTTTAGCCACTGATACCAAACTCAATTTGTCTATCCATTACAACAGTCATTTGTGAACATATTTTATCTGGACAAGGTTGTATTTTGCACCCTAATTCTTTACTTTGGTCTTCACTACTGTTTTTCGGATTTGGTATTTAAGCAGTCTGCCTTTCTTATAGGATTGGATTTGTCCCCCTTGTCGTGACATCTGTAACTGCAGCTATTGTCGTAAGAGAGATGGACGCTGTGCCACAGGGATGCTTATTCACTTGGCAAAGTTTTCCGGTTATGACAATGTCAAAGAGTATCTTGAAAGGTGAGTGGTAAATACCAATGTGCATGGGAAGGACTAAAGATATCACAAACTTTTTATATCATTGATACCATTTTATTATAATACATAGTAATAAATATTTCAAGAGGCGTTATAAAATATGTATTGAAATACATCAGTCCATATAGTATATAATTACAATTTTACACATACATTAAAAACTGTTACATCTTACAAATTATTATAGTAAGCGCTGTTTTTTCCTTTTATTTTTCAGCCTACAAAAACAACTAGTGGATGATGATGACTGAATCTGCCCCGTTAAAACAAAGAGCTTGAACCTTAACAGCTAATGGTCTAAAACGCAATGTAATGCATTGGGCAGGCTGGCCGTACAAGAATGAATCTCATGGCTTTCAGACTGGGTTCACATGATGAGGCCAAATTGGTGTTTTTTTTTAAATTGACTGCAGCTTATGGTAGTCTAATTGCTTAATTTTTAATTTTGGTTAACTTTTGACATGTCAGAAGTTTTGATCAATGAGAATCCCGGAGCTAATACCCTCTGATTTGTAAAACTAAAGCTTCTGTTTGACTAAGATCAGAGAGTGTGGTGTACAGGTTTATAGAAAAGCTGATTGAAAACAAAGAGCGGAAGGGGGGCGCAGCGCTCGGCTGAACACCTTTTCCCCCCTTTGTATAGTGGTTGGGGAGGTTTAATTACTAGACCCTCACTGACCAAAACTTATGACTAAAGTCGAGCAGACTTACCAAGCTGTTCAGGTTTGGCAATGTTATCAGAACCTGAACACTCAGCATTTAACTCCTGGCAGCTTTAGGGTGGCATCCAACTTCTTCAGCTGCTAGGAGTCAAATGCTGAGCAGGTTTAAAGAACGTTGCTGAAGTCTGCTCAACACTACTTATGAAAATCTAAAACATTTAAAAAAATATATGGATCCTTTAATGGCCACACAGTATTAGAGCTAAACCTTATTACCTTTAATACCTCAGGTTGTCAACAATTAAACTACTCTATTGCCGTAAATTGGAAACCGCACCAACATGCTTGTCAGTGCAGTTTTGACCACAATGTGTGAACCCAGCCTTAGTCATAACAGGGAAGCTGGAAATGCAGTACCAAAGTGCTGATAGTGCTCCATAGGTTCTTGGGAAAACTATACACATACTACCTATTATTTAGCTGTCTGTGACTGCAGTGTACAAAAACATACTGACCTATACTGCAGCGCAGTGCCCAAGGGGTGTGGTGTGCACATGGTTGCCACTTCACTGCAACATAAAGCAGGACCTTTTAGCACTTTGCAGTCACAAACTGCTAAATAAAAAGTAATAAGTTTATAGTTTCCCCAAGAACTATTCCCAGGTTACAGGTTCCCTTTTAGCTCTGGTAGAATATCACAACAGTTTACTAGAAGTTTATATTTCTTTTAGCACCTTATTCCTCTGACATTATTTCAAAGAGTCCCTGATGCCTTACGGATACTGGAGTTAGAAAGGATTATCTGTGTATGTCTTCCACATACAGTTTAGCAGTGAAATTGAAATAATGCCAACAAACTTTAGGGTTTGCTAGCTGTATTTTTATATGTACAGTCTGGTATATTTTACTTATAGGGCTTTAAATGACTGTAGTTTTAATGCTTTAGTTATAATCACAGGCCGTCTTTGTCCTGTGCTGGTTAATACTATAGCTGTGAAATTCAGATTTAGGTTTTTGTAAGTCCCTTTTTTTAACCTAATGGGGATATGAGTCTACTGTATAATCGTGAATGTTTTTACTGTAAATGCTTTATTACTTTTAGAGTTCTCTATATTTGTATGATTTTATATGTAATGGAACTGGATGAAAATTCTCATCTGTAATCCTGACCAGAAACTTCATTGGTCATTTTCTTTTATATTGAAAGTGGTTTTAAAAAGCAAGAGCAGGGGGCGATCTATTACATTTGGCTCAACTTTATCATGTTGTGCTATAGGTTTGAACCCCCACACCATGTCTTGGCTGGCATAGTTTACACCCCTATTTTGTGCCAAAATAATGGCACTAAGTGCTGGACCCCAAGATGCTTTTTAAAGCTATCTAGTGAGGAGGAAAAGAAATAACAAGATTTACATGTTTTTTTGGCACATTTGTAACCAGAATTGTGTACATTTTTCTTCCTAGTGACAAGTTTTAAATAAAAGTTGAAGGTCATGTTCACACGGTGTAGTTTTTTTTTTAAATGTTTCTTTTAGCGAATACAGATGAAGAGCAGATTTGGTCTTTTGTTTATGTCCCATTTCTTTAGAATCAATTCCTGGCTTTGGCTTAGAAAAAGTATCAGAAACTGCCACATGTGAACCTAGCCCAACATTGTAAGTGCTGTTATAAACACCTAAACGGCCAGCAACAAGGCCACACCTGCCAGGACCCATTTAGCTGGCTTCTCCCTAGTTTTCAGATTGAATGTCCAAACATAAGTGGGGCCTCTGATTTTGGTTTTGTACAGAGGACACTCGTACATGTTCTTCAGATCCTGCTTGTCAATTGGAATTGCTTTCACATAGATGACCGGCATGGAAGGGGTCAGCTCTTTGAGACGTGCTTCAGAAATGACTCCTGTCTGCATGTCCCAGCGTGCACCTACACAGAAAACACTTCTATAAAATGAGCTGTACATGGACAAACATGGATAAACATTTTATCATCATAAATCCTCTCCTGTTATTATGGTGGAATCATTAAAAAGACAAAAATACACACTTCCGGTTCCGGCGCCATGCAGTAAAGATGTGTGTGCTAGCTGCTCCGCTCCCGTCGCTAGTCAGAGGCGTACTACTACCCGCTCAACTGTCTCGAACGGCACCAGACTTTCCCCAGGTGTGAGCGGTAGCCCATGGACCGCTTTATTCAGCAAATGAGACCCAGAGTTAGAAGCAAATCGCTGGTGAGGGGGCAGCAAAGAGGCAACCCGCATGGCGGCCCAAGATTGCGCGAGACCGCGTGACTCCAGAGATGGATCCCCAGCCCGTTCAGGGTCCAGCCTTACTGAGGGAGAGGAGGACAGAGACACCATACGGGTCAACTACAAAAAGCTGGCAACAGCGGTGGCGAAGCAACTTTTACCTGAAATACAGGACACGTTGACCGCGACCATCTCCTCCTCCCTGAAACAACTACAGGCCGAGGTGAGCAAACATGGCGGCCGGCTGGGGGAAGCGGAGACCCGGGTTACGGCCCTGGAGGAGCACATGGAATCGTCGGAGACCGCTTACCGAGATCTCCTTGCTGATAACCGTAAGCTCTGGGCCTGGAGGATCGCTCCAGGCGAAATAATCTGAGATTTGTTGGCGTGCCAGAGACTGTGACGCAGGCGGAACTACCTAAGCTCTGTGAGTCCATCATACCTTCGCTCCTGGGCATAGCACACAAATGCAAGGTGGAGAGAGCACACAGGCTAGGACCCGACATGAGAGGACAGACAGGAGACACGTCCAGAACAGCGTTACAGCACCGTACACGTCCACGCCAAGTGATAGTATGCTACCTGGACTACTCTGACTACTAAGAGCGTTCCGCCGTCTGAAGGAGGATTTGCGCTATATGGAACACAAGATTCTTGTATTTGGAGATTTGTCAGCGGAAACGACTTGAAGGCGCAAACTGTTCTCACCGGTATGTTCCCTTCTCTTCGGTAAACGGGTGCGATTTGCCCTCCTGTATCCAGCCACGTTACGTGTATTCCATAATGATGGTTCTTACTCCACTTACGATACCCCGAAGGGAGCGAAATTACACATGGCCACCATACTAGGTGACGAGGCCGAAACTGATGACTCCCCTCGGCAACCCAGTGCATCTCCAACCCAGCGGGACTATAACAACAGGTTACCTGGCCCAACATCTACTGGAGAAGCCGACTGGAGTGTCACACCCAGAGAGCAACGTTCCCGTTGACGGTTTTGCTACAGTCCAGACCAAGAGGACTGATGTGTTTTTGGTTTGAGGGGCTTACACCAAAGTGTGAGGGCTTGATAGCTCTCCCGCCTAAAAAAAGAGCTCTAAGTGTTTTTTGGTCTACCTGTCTGGTTGCACTATAAGTGAACTGTAATGCCGTTCTGAATGTTGAAGCTTGCTGGTTAAGATTACCACGTACCGCTACGCAGGAGATATGGAGTAGTGGGCAGCGGTACCTGTTATCCTTTTGTGCTAGAGAGACAATTCTTCACTAACTGTGTGGAAAAAAGAAGTCCATAGCCTTAAGCTCTCTGGATACTACTGTTCAGTGGGGTTCCAGTGTAGCTGTTGTTTATGTTTAAGGGGGGGGCTGGAGTGGGAGGGGGGAAGGGGAGGAGGGGGGGAACCAGGCTCATATGGATAAGTTGGCTAAGGTTCAGTTTAAGTTATACGTATAGGTTTTTTGTAAGATGTTGCGGGTGATCTCGTGGAATATTAAAGGGCTCAGATCGCCACAGAAAAAAATAATGATGTTGCGTCACTTAAAACGTCTCAGACCAGATCTTGTTCTACTGCAGGAGACCCATTTGGTACAGGAGGATTTCTTCCATCTGAGGAAAATGTGGGTGAAGGAGGTCTATGGCTCCCCTGCAGTGGACCACAAGGCGGGAGTGCTGATTCTGGTGGGTCGTTCCTTTAATGGGGAAATAGTACAGATAACTCATGATAATATGGGCAGATGGTGCAAATTACATATTAGACGGATCTCGGAAGATATAGTTATATACAATGTCTATGGCCCTAATGCTAACAATTCTTCTTTCTTTTCTGACTTAACTAGCCAATTACTCGCAGATCCTATTCCTAACAAGTTGGTAGCAGGGGACTTCAATGAAGTTATGATTCCACCTGAGGACCAAACACACACACGCAATTCACAAACTGGTAACACACCTCTATAAAATTTATCACAAACGGTGCCCCTGACCGATGTCTGGAGACGCCTTAACCCGGACTCTAGAGTATACACCTTTTACTCTGCCCCCCACGATTCGTGGTCACGAATAGATTATATGCTAGCTTCCTCTTGCCTAAAATAAGTGATATTTCTATACTCTCTACTCAACTACCCAGAGGCACTGACTTCATCTGGAGGTTTCCTTCGGCCCTAGCCAAAGACGATGAATTCAAAACCCTATTGAAGGGTTGGTGGTTAGAATATTCATCGACAAACGCAGAACATACCTCTCAGACACAGTTATTCTGGGATGCCGCTAAAGTGGTCCTGAGAGGGAGAATCATGGCATTGGTTAAGGGGTCTGCCGACATTATCGGACGAGGACAGGGAACTCCTGAATAGACCCATCTCAATAGAAGAGATACAAGGTATTATTTCCCACCTGAAACCATTAAAAGCACCTGGTCCTGACGGGTTGTCAGGGGATTTTTATAAAATATTGGGTCCAGAGATATCCCCAACTTTGCAATCACTGTATACGTCCTATCTAGGTGACTCATTTATCCCGGCGCCCTCCAACACGGCTTATATCAAGGTCTTATTGAAGCCAGGGAAAGATCCTACCAACCCTAATTCTTATAGAGCGATTTCCTTGCTCAACTTAGATATAAAAATTGTTTCCAAAATCTTGGCAGATCGATTAGCCCTGATCCTGCCGTCTCTGATTTCACTAGCCCAGGTCGGGTTCATTAAGGGCAGATCTGCGGTAATGAACATTCGCAAAGTCATGGCCGTGTTGGACGAGGTCAAAATGCGCCCGGGACAGCATCCATCCCAAGCTCTGCTCTCTATTGATGCAGAAAAAGCATTTGACAACGTGAGCTGGGGATGGATGTTCCGAGTGCTGGGGAGAATGGGCTTTTCTGGGGCTTTCCTTTCCTATGTACAAAACCTTTATAACTCACCCCATGCACGCATTCACACTCCGGGATTTCTATCCTCCTCCTTTCCTCTGTTCAAGGGCACTCGCCAGGGGTGCCCGTTATCCTCCTTACTCTTCAACCTGGCAATTGAGCCCTTGTCACGGAAGCTTCAAGGGGCCACGGATTGGATGGGGATTCGGGTAAGGGGAGAGGAGCTCCGAGTTACCTTGTTTGCAGATCACCTTCTGATATTTTTAAGTAACCCTATTAGAAATGTGGGAATGGTGTTCCATCAGCTGGAGGAATTTGGGAAATTAGCGGGTTTTAAGGTTAATATGGATAAGAGCGACCTCTTACACTTAACCACGACAAATCTCCATACAAATTTGCCGGTTAGATGTGCCTCTGAGTTCCTCTCCTACTTAGGCATCAAAATAGGGAGGGTCCCCAGCTCTATCTACACATTAAATTATCCACCTTTAATCCACAAAATACAATTCGAACTCCGAAAATGGACATCCCTGCCCCTGATGGCGAGGATGGCCCTCCTTAAAATGATAGGATTTGCCCGGTTGCTTTACCCCCTCCAAACAATTCCAGTTCCCCTTAAACACCAAGATGTTAACTTATTGACCTCAGATTTCTCTCGCATACACCCTTGGTCCCTCAACAGTTTATTGCACACAAAATTTTCAGCCCTACCTCCGGACATAAAACATAGCCTCTTACTAAGGGACACAATTAAGGCATGGCAGCAGAGCAGGAAGCTAATGGGTCTACATAGCCAGATTAGTCAACATGGATCTCTGCATCATCCAGAGTTCCATCAGGGACGCCAAACGGCAGCTTTCACACACTGGAAGGAGGCTGGTATAGTGATAGCGAAAGATATGATGCAGCTTTCTTCCCGGAGATATATGACATTCCCTGAGATGCAAACTCATTACGGGCTGGGACAGGGCCACTTCCTGGCATATCACCAAGTTCATAACTTTTTGTTTTCCAGGCTGGGGAACTTAACCGGGGAACTAACCTCCAACCCCATAACAACATATGTAACAACACCTAGTCCCATACACACGCTCTCATTTCTTTATCTTACACTACGTGATGCCCTTACAAGTGACGTACCACATACCATGTTTAAATATTGGAGAGAGAAACTCCCCCTTCCTGAGCTTCAGGAGTTGATCCTAAAGGGTTGGGGCGTTATCAGGAAGGCCATAGTAAATGAGCAATGGAGAGAGACACAATTCCGCATAATACATCATGCCACATATGGTTTTACACTTCCTAAAACTGAGTTACGCCCGGACAGAATAGATGCATGTCCGAACTGTTTAGAATATGGTACTGACCTGTATCATGGCCTATTTACGTGTCCAAGGGTTTTCACCTTTTGGCAAACCCTTATATCCTTCATGAACGATAGGTTAGATGCCTCCATGCCGGTGGACCCCCACCTGTTGGTATTGCACATACCTCCAGATGAGATGCATTACCCATTTACAGCATGTCTTTATACTAGTCGCAAAAAGATGCTTGCTCTCGAGATGGTTGGTCTCGGAAATGCCCACGGTGGAACAGATCCTCCAGCAGGTTAAAAGGTACCTGCACATGGACAAACTAGAGGCGGAACCTGCTAGGGAGAAAAAAGCCTCATCCTTCTTTAAAAAATGAAAAAGGTTTCTGGTTAGTTTCTTGGAACAGTCTGAAATTCATGAGGTGGTGAGGCCCTTCAAAGGTTCGAAATGGTACGTGGAAAAAGAAGTAGCTGGCACTTTAGGCCCTTTACAGATCCCGATCCAGATGTTGGGTTAGGGAGGGTGGGGGAGTTTGGTCGGGGGGTTTATAGTACTGTATACTTACCTTCTATGCTTGAGCAGCCTCATCACACCGTGTTTGACATACAGAGACTAAGGGTCTGTGTACCCTACTGAGGCGTACTGTGCCAGTTGAGTGAGGTTGAAAGTATCATTATTATGGAAAACGAATAAAAACTAAGTTTGAAAAAAAAAAAAAAAAAAAGACAAAAATTTGTGTGTGGGGGATGATTTATCAAGTAAGTATGCCAGTGTTTTGAGATCAACTTTTTTTTTGTTTCTAGCTTACAGCACACAAATTAGCAAATTTGCAACTATGCAATGCTTGCCAAGTGGAAAGGCCCAGCGGAAATTTGTTGGGGCCTTCTGGTGGATTTACAAAAACTTAGACCTTAAAGGCCAGTTCACACTGCGGAAAACATGGAAATTCTGAGCAGAGTCCCCACCACGGACTCCGCTCTGAATTCCGCCTCTCTCAATGTTAATTCCGAGCAGAGTCCACTGCGGGGATTCTGCTCAGAATTTCTGCAGTCTGATTAAGGCACACAGTATTTCAGTCTTTTGCTCAGTATTTTTTCAACCAAAATTAAGAGTGGAACTGACAGGGCAAAATTTTATGGAAAGATTTGCCCAGTTTCTGTGTTTTCAGCCCACACTGACAGAAATACTGTGTGTGAACGTAGTCTAAAAAAAGAGACGTTTTAGCAGAAATGTTTGCCAGCTCCTAGCTCAGAGGCAGTTTAAGCTGACCATTAGTCTCCTGGTGGTTGCATCCATCTTCTCCAGCCACCTGGAGTCAAATGCCAAGTATTTAGAGTTTTGCAAACCCGAACTTACAGTAGTTTTGCTCATCTCTACTGACCATACTTAATAGATGCCTGTCTTTTTTGATCCCCTCATACCCGTGCATCCTTGGTAAGCCTGAATGTATTCTGATTAGGGAAAGAGCTGCTACCCATGGATTCCGGCAGCAGCTTTCCTTCCAAGAACAAAGGGATCAAGCATGTTATGTATGGCAAGCTTTACTCACATTATTACAATTTACCCAACCAGAATAAGAAAAAAAAAAAGTATTCTATTCATTCATGGTAAATGTGCAAAATACCTTCCATAAAGAGTCCATGAATATAAGCGCCTTCTCGTGGAGGGTGTCCAAAGTCATCTTTTGTTTTCTTGGTAACATCAACAGTCAGACACATTTTGTCTAGGGGCCATTCATTCTTACGGGCCATGCTCTGCATAATTGCTGATAAGAAAACCACAAATTCAAAAGTTGCTAAAATCCAAATTATTTATCTTCTACAATAGGCAACTTTCTCTGCTGTCTAGTGATGTATGCAGTTGTATCCTATTAATCTGCATATACAGCTCACTGAATCCCACTGTAAAATAGGTATACTGCACAGTATACATTTTCTCCAAAAAAATAAAAAATTAACTATGCATACAGTAAAAATAAATAAGACATACCACCTGAATCTTGGCTAGAATAACAACCCCCCCCTCCCTATTAAAAGGGAACAGGGGAACTTTAATCAGGATAGACTCTAACCTGCTGATGGCTTCCTAGTGCGCATGGGGCACTGAGGATGAAATTATGTTTCATACCTTCATCCTCGGCACCAATCATGTGCAGTAGGGGCATTGGTACCTCCCCCCGTCCGTTTACACCACAAACAGCATGGGAAAGGTGCCAAGGATGAAGGTAAGATACTTACCTTCATCTTTATCTGCCCACGCACACTAGGAAGCTATCAGTAGGTAGATGAGCCCAATGTAGGCAATGGAGTTTATTGTATGCAGTCAACATAGTCTCTGCATTCATGGGAAAGCAGTACTTGTGTACTCATTCCCTGAAATTAACAAAGCTTGAAAGATTCCATGGGGGGGGGGGGGGGGGTAGAAATTACATTTTGTAGTTACCTGTCAAAAATGATTGTGGATTGAAAAATCCAGAGAGCCAGACTACTGATGGTAACACCAGATCTTGTGTCCACATGTCCAGTTCACGGCATCTCAGCAAAAGATCATTAATCCTGATAAATGAATGGACATAAGTAAAATGCAGTTTGATGGAGGCAAAGATTAAAGCAAATTCATGGAAAAAATTGTGTTAAGTTTTGCTTCCCCTGTTGTAATATCAGAGCACAAGGTGATGCACTGTATAGTAAACATTTTCTGTTTAATCCTTAAAAAGCACTCTGGACATAAAAAAAAGAAAAAAAAATGAAAGGGCCCTATTACACGAGTTGATTATTTGTCAAGCAAGCGTATATAGCTCTGTGAGCAACCTGGTCACTGACCTGCTTAAAAAATCACTGACCACCAGCCGTACATCTCGCTGTGTAACGGAATGTGCAGCAACTAGTGACTGCTGGAAAACACTGGTTCAGCAATATTTCTGCAGTGTAACCAGTTTCATCTTAGCTCAGATAATTGTCTGGTGTAATAGAAGGCAACGATCTGATATGAACGATGTTGGCTGATCGTTGCTGTCCTTTGTCTTTAAACATGTTGATAGACAAACAACCTGGATAGCAATGATCTGCTGCCATTGCTCAGTGGAATAGGAGCGTCGGTGGCAGACCGCTGCTATCTTCTATGGGCTGCCTGGACGATCTAGCGATCACCCGGGCAGCCTCCCCGCGGTCCTCCTGGCTCTATCCCGCTCGCTGCCGACGCTACTGCTCGATTCCTCCTCAGTATCGCCCTGTGTGATAGGGGCTTTACTTGCATAGTGTGCTGCTGAAGACATAATTTCTGCCCTAAGGGGAAAAGAGAGCAGTGATATAGTAGTCAACTTCATATGTAGAAAGTAGAAAAAACTTAGATGGCACTCACTATAAAACTTAATGAAGACTTTAAAATGCCATGTCCAGAGAAGTAGATGGCAAGGACACCAGTGACCTCAAGGCAGCTACCTTGAGGTGACTGGCAACCTTGCTGTCTACTTCTCTTGACATGGCGTTTTAAAGTCTTCAATAAAGTTTTATGGTGAGTGCCCTCTACGTTTTTCCTACTTTCTACATATGTAGATTTATCCATTTCTCTAAGTAGAAGCGAGCACCCCAGACGGTTTTTCTAGTAAATTCGGATCCAGGATAGTGCTCATTGAAGGAGATTACAGCAGAGTAACAATAGTTACAGCCGGTCACTTTATCTTCCTTTTAAATATAGTAGGGAGTCCATATACTAAATAGTTGCTGCGTTATACACCTCCTCTGTTCACACTGGCTGCCTGTGCTGTGTGCAGATTCTCTAGTGTGTCCTGATGTGATGCAGCTCATGCAAATATAAGTGGCAAAGCTTTTGTATTGTTAGTTTAAAAGAATATTCACCAATGCCCTAATCCAAATGTTGATGGGTAAGCCAGCTTGGTCCATGTGTCCGGAACGCTGTCGTAGTACAACGCAAGTTGCAGTGCTTCCATATCGGTGGAAATGGTCAGCTCTCCCTAGAGAGATGAGATGAAACCTGTCTCTGTTATGTGATCTCATGTTATAAAACACATTTCTATTAAAACCATCCCTACCTTTAACCCCAGGTCCAGTTCTTTGAGAGACCTCCGGATCTCTCTCATTAGGATGTTCATTCTCTCACATTCCTGGAAACAGACAAGGATATATGGACTTCTCTCTGTGGTCTTCTGCATGATCTCTTGTAAATTATATTCTTCTGGGAGCTTCTCCAATATCTCATCAATTATGTTCTTAACCTATTATAAAGAATAAAGAAAGCTCACTTTGGTCATCACACCTAAATCTGGAAACCCGCAGTTCCCTTTCCTTCCGTTATGTCATACAGGTTGGATGATAACATTGTAAAGGATCCATTTACATGTACACTGCTGTCTTACCTTCTCTTCCATGGACATGCCTGATCCTTCACCAATCAGGGTATCTTTAGGCTGCATTTCCAATATCGTCTTGAACAGATTATCAGAAGTCACGGTTAAGAATTCAATCTCAGCATTTGGGTGCAGTCCATATAAGACAGGATTTTCTGCAGGCAGCATTTCATCTATATAGGCATGGTATCCAATGTAATCCAGATTTGGTGGAGCCAGGAATCCAGGAGCCAATGGCAACTCGCCATCAAGCTAAACATGAAAAAAAATAAAAGGTCAACCCATTTATGATAATACACCGATGCTCATGGAAATGACAAAAAGGCCCCAAACCCTAGAATTATAGTCGGTTTCACACTTCTCTGTTCTTATACTTCAGAAAAGAGCATACGCGCCCTCCTGTTCTTTTCCGTTTAATAGGTTACAGAACATACATTATATATTTGCTTTGTTACTAATCCAAATCGTTCAAATGAGAAATGAGCAAATGTATTACTCTAAAGAGGACCAATAAAGAATGGCATGAATACCTCATAACCAAAGCAGAAAATTGCAACCTATACTATGGAGATAAAGGACACTCAGAGAACGAGTGGGAATTTTCATTGATCTAATTACTAAGGCTATACGTGCGGGAAGTTGATCAGACTCGTCTGCTGGTTCCTTAGAAGCTGGGACAGAGTTAAGACCGGGAGCAATTCTCAGTATAGGAGTGCCTGCCAAATCTAGAGCTGGGCTCATGAAACAGAGACAATAAGAGGAAGACTGCTAACAATTCCTACAGATGGCATAGTGGTCAGAGACACCATCATTATTCATGTACATGTACAACAGCTTATTCTGATAATTCATCTGGAATCACTATTTCCATGCTGTCCGTGCCATGGGCAGCATAAAAGACTGATAGGAACCCTTATTACAGTGATACATGATTGACTGAATGGCTTATGCCATTTCAGAGTTATCCAAGCTATAAGTTCAATGAATCATCAGAATTGACTGATCTTGCCGTATGCAAGTTGAATTAGATCTGTCGGTCAGGGCCAAGGACCACTCTAATATCTTGTAGCCCTCTTGTGATCTAAACAAAGACATCTCTTTATCAAGGCCAGTAGGGCGTAGAGGAGCCTTAATAACTCACAATAAAAGTGATGAAAGCTTCCCTTTAACCTAATGTGTATGGGACCTTATGTCTTGCTCATTATTAACTACCTCTAAGGCACTACCCCCCAAAAAATGATGAAAACTGACACTTTAAGAGGATCCTGAGGCCACTTAAAACCTTAGATATTAGTCATTTTAATGGCTATACGTATGGCCTTTCTGATAGCATTTCACCGCCACTGTTCTTCTGTATTTGGGTCATACAATACTCTATTTGTTCAAAACCAGTTAAAAGTCATTGAAAAACCAGTAGAAGCAATAATCTTAGATTATAGTGTGTCTTACCAGTGCCGGGCTCATAAACTCCTCCAAGTACGTCTGACATAACCTTCTGTCCCAGTCATCAGTAATGTGGCCACCATACATAATTTCTCCAAACAAGTAGCGCAAGTCTTCCCATGGTACCTGCATCGTACAGCGATAACATTACCAACATAATAAGTGAGGTAAACACTTTTACATTTGTGCTACAGAGTTATGAGGGATTAGATTTTGTTATATTTCTAGTAAAAGAATAAAATGAATGTTTATGTCAGCAATGTCAGACGTGAGCTGTGTCAGACGGTACGCCCAGGTCAGAGCGGTCTTTTGGAGAAAGACCGGTAAACCGCTGCACAATTTATATAACCGCAGCCATCTAGTAACCTTATATTTCACAGACCTTGGGAAAGATTCATTAGTACTGTCAGACATGTTGAAAAAGGTTGCACACAGACTTCATAAATATTCGCACATTTGGCCTTATTAGCATAATTTTATTTACGCTACATTTATAAATCTGCCCTATTGTCCTTTATAGTGTTCTCTAGTCGAATTAGTAGCCTTAAACCATGTCCCTATTTACACATGTAAATTAGGATTGTGTATAACTGTTACTTGTATAGACATGACATGGAACTTTGCAACCCAAATATCTATACAGGGCAGCACATGGAAGAAAAGCAACAAGGGAGGAGGAAAATTGGCAATAGAAGTAAATTATAAAATTATGCATCTTGGTAAGTAATGGTGCGTTTACACAGAGAGATTCATCTGACAGATCTTTGAAGCCAAAGCCAGGAACAGACTATAAACAGGGAGCAGGTCATAAAGGAAAGACTGAGATTTCTCCTCTTTTCAAATCCATTCCCGGCTTTGGCTTAAAAAAAATCTGTCAGATAGCACCTGGCATAGTGTGGGTTGGCAGCACCTGGGGCAAGGCAAATTTTTGTGACCCCCAGATGCCCCTAGTATTGTAGTTAACCACCCATGATGCCCCTAACAGTACAGTTAACCCCCTATGATGCCCCTAGAAGTATAGTTAACCCCCATGGTGCCCCTAGAATTGTAGTTAACCACCCATGATGCCCCTATCAGCACAAATAACCCCCTATGATGCCCCTAGAAGTATAGTTAACCCCCATGATGCCCCTAGCAGTGTGGTTAACACCCAGGATGCACCTTGCAGTGTAGTTAACCCCATGATTCCCCTAGCAGTATAGTCAACTCCTCTCCCCCCCAGGGACCCCTTGTATTATAGTTATTCCTTCTCCCCTCCCTAAAAATGCCTCTAGTCCATACCAAATTAAAAAACAAAACTAAATAAACATACCACTCACCTGTCCTTCACTCCAGGCTGGCCGAGGCCTCTTCCTTCTCCTGCGGTCTGTGCTGGAGCGCAGGAGAAGACATGCGCCGCCCTGGCATACCCCTTACTTTACATTCTTAGAGGCAAAAAATATTGCACGTCTAAGAATGTTGCGCCTGAGAAGTCTGGTGATTTATAGAATCAGGCAGGGGCAGGGGGGAAATTGATTACAAGTGCGGACTTACCTCTCCCAGTGACCACGGTTAGCGTCGGGATCAGACGCAGGACCCCCTGCTGGAAGGAATTTTCCCCCAAGTTGTTAAGACATCCTGGCGGATAAACTGGCCGTTTAGCCAATCAGTGACTGGAGAGGCATCTCGCCCCAGTCACTGACTGGCTGAGTGGCCAGTTCATCAGCTGGGTCGTTACATGTCAGTGCCGTAGATCACGAAGCGCGGTGGGGGTCCTGAGGCCAGTCCCGCCACTCACTGCAGATACGGGGAAAGGTAAGTCCCGTACTTGTAATCGATTTATAAATCACTAGACTTCTTCTTTACTGCCAATTGCAAGGCACTGAGTCTCAAAAAACACAGCAATCACTGAGCTCAAGGAGATCAACGACAAAAAAAAAACCCATGGAGTACTCACTCAAGAGTCTCCACTGATACATTGCCCCCTATAAATTTAAATATGCAAAAAAGGGTCCGTGGAGCCTCAGTTTCAAGTCTCAAAACACGGGAATAGCCAGATATCCCTCCAGAGAAGGACCTGTTGCCAAGGGTGCCTCCCAGTGGGGAGATCACCTAACCACCCTGGGTATTTGCCCCACATCAGTGTGGAGCAGGATTCTGGCTACCAGGGGCAATGAAAAATAGACCAACAAAACACAGCAATCACTGAGCTCAAGGAGAACCTTGAGTTCCTTGAGCTCAGTGATTGCTGAGTTTTGTTTGTCTGTTTACCCAGAAACAGCTGTCTGTGGATGGATGCCTAGCCTTGGTACCCTTGTCACACCACAATACTCGCCACAGAGTTAGACTTTGACACAAAAGGGGCCACTCTGGTATTTCCCTATTTATGTTCCAATACTCGCAACTGAGTGGGCCTTAAGGGGCTATGTATCAGGGTGGTTTGGTGAACTCCCCACTGGGAGGCACCCCCTTGGCAACAAGCTTTCCTTCTCTGGAGGGATATCTGGCTATTCCTGTGTTTTGAGACTCGTAACTGAGGCTCCACGCACCCTTTTTTGCACTGGGTCTCATACTTTGATCTGAGATGCAGTCAGTGAGAATATATGGCAGTGTGCTTCACTTTTCAGCCAGGAGAACATCTGACTTGTTCGCTCCAAAGACTGTAATAAAGTGAACAAAGTGCATTTGATTGACAGCTGAGAAGAGACATGTTCTGCCACGCAGTCCCTCCAGCTATCTCTGGATTGCAGTGGCTCCCCAGAGTGATTTTTATTTGCCGTAATGCCCTTTTAAATCACATAACATATAAGGAAATTGTTACTTATGCAAAACCCCTATGAATTACTGCAATCCAAAGCATCATTATTACTAGAGATGAGCACAACTGGAGCATGCTCAAGTCTGATCATTCGGCATTTGAATACCGGTGGCTGGAAAAGTTGAATGCAGCCCTTGGGAGTCCTAGAAAACATGAATACAGCCAGAGCCAACAGTATCCATGTTTTCCTGGACTCCCTAGGACTGCATGCAACACTCCATCCAATCGGACTTGATCTCCCACAATGAAAGTGCCAGGGATCTGTAATCAGTGAAATTCTTATACATTTTTAGGTGTGATGGTCCTTAACATTATTTTCAAGAAGAAAGTGATTTCACCCAAGATCTGTACAAATAACTTGGGTATTCACATCCCTAGTTCTAAGCACTCTGCACACACGCTGAGTCTCGTCCCACCTAAGTATTATTTTTTAAAGTCACCTTGTTAATTTGATAAGTACGGCGTAAACTTGTTTTACTTCTCGGATAAAATCACTCATCTCACCTTAATTTCATCTCAAGTCGAGTATCAGTGGGAATGTCACAACAAGGTGGCATCCCTAATACATAAAAATGACATGCACAAAACCCTGCGCGTTATTTATGTATGTGACGCGTTGCAAATTGCTTCCATCATCAAAACTAATTGTAGTGATTATTAATGCAATGTTAACAACTGTCAGATTTGCTGTACATAATTACATTTTTGCAAATGCTTCATTACCTGCCTAATGAATAAGGAACACACGTACATGTAAGGCACCGCCATTGTCACCACAAGAAAGGGCATTTACTTCCCACTTTTTGTGATAACATTTTTATAGCGTTTGTATATACTCTGTCTACAGTGTGTAACCTCATGTACAGGATCAGCCCCCAGAGCTACATATTAGATCCGAAAAAATCACAGCATAACAGGGGTCTCGGGTAAAAACTGCCTGTCTATCACACTCATTGATATCACACACATTCTAAGGATCTAAGCAGGTCACTGGATCTACAGTAAGTATACAGGGGTACCTTGGTTTAAGAGTAACTCTGATTAAGAGCATTTTGCAAGAAGTTTTTCAAAGTTGTAATTTGGATTAAGAGCATTGCTTTGGTTTAAGAGCTCCCTGTACTGGGTACCAGGGCGCGTGGGGGAGGGGCATGGTCCGCATAGCAGCATCTACAGCACTGTACTCTGACCCAGGAAGTCTCCCTCACCTTCCAAATCATAGCAGATCCACTTCAGGCTAGGGCTTACATCAGGGGACAGGACTGTGGAGGTAATCTCTTCATAGCTGTAACCCCTCTCTCCCCAGACAGAAAGTGCTGCATTTATGTGCCCACATCTGTCCTGCTCATTCCTTCATGCTCCCCGCAGTCTCTGTCAGTCCTCGTGTTTCCCATCCTCTCCATTCCTGCTATAATGTGCCTGCACTTTTACTCAGCTAAGCACACTGCTGCTATAATGTGCCTGCACTCACACTCAGTTATACACACTGCTGCTATAATGTGCCTGCACTTACACTCAGCCATTCACATGACATATGACATATCCAGCTGTTTCTCATTGTTTGTTTTATCTGTATTACATGTTATTCAGAATAAAAAAAATCCTTATCTTTGGGGTGTGGAACCAATTTTCAGCATTTTAGTGATTTCTTATAGGAAAATTTGCTTTGGTTTAGGAGTGGATTTGGAACCAATTACCCTGTAATCCAAGCACCACTGGGTATATCCTAAATAGTTTTCCAATATTAGCATGTCAGTCATGCTAAGATGGTTGCAGATGACTTACCTTTGTATTAGCTTCTAAATAGTTATATAACACATTCACACATATGGTCAGGTCTCCAGCATTGAAGGGATAGCTTCGATTCCAACCTTGGGGACCAAATTTAAGTCTCCCGGCTACAGAAGCGTGAAAGTAGCAAAGTGAGAAAAGGATGCTCTTAAACTCATGTTCTCTGGCACACATCTCCAGCGTGTCCTGGAAAATAGACACAGAGCGTAATGACCAAATAGATGACATGTACTGTATTTATTTGATTTTATCGAACATTATGGATTATTAAAAGCCTACAAAGAAGGTAATATACTGTATGGCTGATGATGAAAATCTAGATCCCGTGAAATGACATGCTATGCCACTTAATTTTTAATGTGCACATCCAAAAATTGTCACTTGCCATTGTCTTGTCATGTGAGTGGTTCACTGATCAGCCAGAACATTGGGGCTACATAGAGATTCCTGATCATGTGACCAGATCACTTTTTTGGGACTGCACGGTCACTGCATTTGTGGGTCACAAAGCAAATTCATTTGTATAAGTGATAAAGTCCGAGTCGGTGGTTTCTGGCAGTGTGACTGGGAACCCTGTGTAGCCCCAGCCAAAATCACCTAATATTGTGGTGCCAAAACTGCTGAAGGTGCCCTGCTGTATCTGTCACTAAAGGTGACCATACCCTTTCAATAACTGAAAGCCGAATGATCATTCAGACGTAAGTTATCTCTCCTGGCCCTTTTCCTCCACAGGAACATTCAACAAGGCAGAGAATTTCTGTGTTCTCAATGGGGAACTCTGGCTGTGGCATATCTCTCCCAGAACATAGGGGTCGGGCAGTGATTTTCTATCATGCCCAAACCTGATCACCACCAACATCATCTGTTGGTGGTCGGTCGGGAGAGCCCCATCCACCTTATACCAACAGCCAAATCCAACAAAAATATAAGGTGTATGGGGACCTTAAGACATTAGCAGTGGTAAGGTGCAGTAAGCATTAGTATGGTGCAACCTCCATAGTTCGTTCTTGTGTTTCCAGCACAGATCTGGGTGTCCAGGTGAACACCTTGAATTTTTTTCCCATGTTCCTCAAACCATTGCTGAATAATTTTTGCATTTTGGCAGAGCACATTGTCCTGCTTAAAGTGACCACTGTTGTTAGGGAATATCACTGCCTAGATGGATGGGACTTGCCAGAACCCATGATTCCTGAATTATTACACTGCCTTTCCTAGCTTGCCATCTTCCCACATTGCATCCTAGTGCCATCCTGTCTCCTGGTAAGTGATGCACACATAACATAAGGGAAATGTGATGTATTGGACCAGGCTAGCTTCTTTCCTTGATCCATGATCCAGTTCTGGTGATCAAGTGCTCAGTGCAGACACTTTAAAGGGTATGAATTTCACATCTCCAACGCAGCTGCTGCTGGATGTTCAGATTGGCTTGGACACATCCCTAGGCCCTATTTTAATTTTATTTTTAAATGATTTAGCCCCTCATCAGCCGACTCTTTAAAGTGGCAAGTCTAGCTGCTACATGCAGTGCAGGATTGCACCTGGCAGCCTGATGTTGTGATTTGTAAGAGCGTTATCAAAGTTATACCTTATATATGTGTGTAACATTCAGGCTAATAAGCTAAGATTTGGGGAATAAAGTATAGGCTGGATTAGAATTTTCCCTCTAGCTCACCTGATCGAAATTGTAGAGTGCAGAATGTAAGTTTGCCAGCATTCCTGTGGGCGGCTCATTTGTGATTTTGATGGAATTTTCTAGTATTCCCTGAGGAATAATATGCTCCTCTGGAGATGATGCTGGCTCGGCACTAATGAAGATTCGGTAATCCTCATGGCTTCCAGTGCTGTACTTGTCAAGAAGCTTTTCTAAAGTAACCAACCATTTGGCCACTAGATGAACATTCTGTACAAAAGAAATATACATTTGTCAAGGAATTGTCAGTGTGAGGATACACAGCAAATAATACGCCTTGATTGAAGGAACGTTATGGCAGACATAATATATAGACCTCTATTTACCTGCAAGATCACCCAGTGTCCCAGCTCTGCGGCTTTTTCCATAGTCTCTTCTGCTACTTTTTCTTGTCCCTGGCCTAGTGAAATGTTATGGAATTTTCCAGAGTCGATAGTGAAGCCAAGTTTATTACCTAATAAATTATAAATACAAGATATTATACCAGGATACTGCATCCAGATCTATCTACAGTATGAAGACCATAAAAGTGGGGCTGCAGATGTGTCTAGTGAGCGAGCTACATTCTGGAATAGGTCGCACACAGAGATGAGCATGCTCGAGAAGTGCTCATCTCTAGTCACATACCATTGAATTTTCATTACTTAGCAGGTCACTTACAAAACAATTCTGCAATTAACCAGGAATCAGAGGGGTTATGAAAGCTTTACAAATTGTTGGCCTATCCTTATTGGGTCCAACTCTCGATCTCCGCACAAATCAGCTGACTGAAGAGGCTGCAACACTGAGGTAAATGTTGCAGCGTCTTCATTACTTACATGCACTCTGTGGCCATGTTCACACAACGTTTATTTAGAATTAATCACGGCTGTTGTTGCAAATTGCAACACCGGCCTTGTTTAATTCAAAATATACATTGCATTAAAATTATTGCATCAATGGAATCACGGCCGGAGTGTATACACGTAGTATACACTCTGTCCGGGATTCCAAGCAGCCGCAGGAAAAACTGATATGTCATTTTTTTTCCAGCCGCTATTCATTGAAAAGCAGCCACACAACACTGTTCACACAATGGAAAGTGCAGCTAAGGCCAAACTTTTTATTGTGTGCTATGATGAATTTGGTTGCAGGAATGCCCGCATCCCAATTAAACAGAAATGAATGAAGTTCACTGACACCGGCCGTTCTGTAACACGGCCGGGTCACAGAACGGCCGGTGTCTTACTGTGTGTGAACCCAGCCTGTACCTGCAATTGCTATACTATTAGTAGCAGTGGTGCAAGGTACTGCAATATTGTCCCATTCAAGTGAATAGGACATCAATGAAATACCTTGCATCACCACAACAAATAGTATTAGTAATAGGATCCCCGCTAATCTAACATTGATGACCTATCCTGCAAATAGTTCATGAATTTCCTAAACCTCTATAAGAAATTTTTTTAAAGGGGACACAGTGCTAAATTAGTGCTGCGGCCCAATAACTGTCCCAATTGGTGCAAGTCCCAGATGTAAGACCCCCCCCCCCCCCTCACTGATCACAAAGTAATGGTATACCCTGGCGGTATGATATTATAATAATATTCTAATAATAGGTAATAATATTGGACGTTACCTAGAGACTCCACATCTTTGAGGGGGTTCACTCCAGGAGACAGAATAAAGAATATGGGAGTAGCTGGGCTGGTCGCTTCATAGGATTTGGCAAAATCTGGACGTGTTCCCTCCACATACTTTGAACCCAGTTTTTCCTCCACAAAATTTCTGTTAAGAGACAGAGCCAATAAAATACAGCAAATTGGAATAAATTATTGATTGCACAAGGATTGACACAACTAATAGTTTTATGTAGTCTTTCTGTAAGTCTTGTTCTGCTCCCCGGCACTCCGCTTCCTCCCATTGACCATCTTGGATTATAACTTCCGTGATGAGAGAGGATGGGAACATATTGCCCCCATTGTCCAGTACAAGGGCGGATTTACTTTACCATAGGCCCCGGGCTGTTCACCAAGCCTGGGCCTCCCCACCCCACTGTAACTATGGTAGCACTAGCCTGGCGTTCATAGTACAGGATAGATAATGATGTCATGATTTGTGCAAAATTGCCATAAAAAAAGTGATTTTTTGCAAGTCATGGCAGAAGTGTAACCAGGAGGCAGTACACCATTGAAAGTATAAGTCTTTTTGGGTGGTCATAGGCCCCCCAGGAGCTCAGGGCCCCGGGCTGCCGCCCAAAACGCCCCCTATTATAATCCACTACTGGTCCAGTAGCCTAATATGACTGCAAGATCGGTAACATCAGGCAGCTATTGAACATTGCCCACAACATGCTCTGCTCCCTCTATGACCGTCTCGAATGAGAGGGGGCAGAGCATGTTGCGGCCATGTTCAATAGCTGCCGGATGTTACCGATATTGGTAGTAGAGTTGGAGCACCAGAGAGCAGAAGAGGTATTGTTGGACCTCTCCTGCTCTCTAGATAACCCCTTTAATAAATTCCTTAGTATGTGAAAAACAAACCTGATTGCATAGGTCATTCTGTCCGGTCGCAGTGCTCTTAATATAACCAGTTTTTGTAACGATGTCTTGTTTTTCCACTCCTGAGGCAATCTCTCTTTCTCTGGACATTCTGATTCCACCAGTTTCTTCCATCGCTTTGCTGATCCCTCGATATCTCTGTCTAAACCTCTGAATTCATCCAGCGAGGAAATCATCTGTAGCAAACCACAACATTCTCTTTAAGGCAGATGCTACATTTGCTGTTAGGTATAGCCTATAGTGTGATTCTGCCCTGCTCCAAGCTTTCTAGGATTACTTCATTCACTTTTCAAATTATAGATGTTTATGATATAGCTATCCACCAATGGAGCAACAGTCCCTAGCGCCATCTTAGTCTAGATGTACTGTATATGATCAATCAAGACATGAAAAAAGGAACAAAATTATTATTGAAAATACAACAGATGTGATACATACAATAGCTGTGTGTTTATGTGGCTCTATATCTGTCACTTATACATGGTGATCTTCATATATACTATTTTACCCAATAAACCGTCCCTAGGGTTTACCTTGATGGCGCTCCATGACTGAACTGACAGGAAGTCAACTGGACTCTGGTAAACTTGATCAACAGGAAAGCGAAGCAAGAGGTCCAATTCCAAAGAATCAATTTCCTTTGATTTTAGAAGAATCTGTTAACGGTGGGGAAAAAAAAAGAGAAATGATCTTGCTCATACTGTGGTTATTGCACACAACAATTTATCACCATCGTGTATATTTTTCTTTGGCTTGAGACGTTCTTAAAAGTGTGACTATCAGTTTTCAAACCCCGACTGATTGCTAGAACAAACCAGGGGAAACACTCAGCTGATCACTTCTCTCCCCATCTCGGCTTCATAGACTTACTGTAGAACCTGTCTCTTGCAATGTTGAATGCTAGTGATCAGCAGGGGTCTGAACACCCTGACCAATCAAGAACACTTTTGATGTGTCTATATGTCATTCCAAAGATCTGACAGTATCCATAGGTGTAAAACAGTTTATCACCAAGAGCAAACTTGCAACGTTTTAACCACACAGGGTATTTCTCAAGCATGTATGATCTTGGTGATCAGATAAATGGTTGAAGTTTCTCACCTATGGATGCTGTCTGATCTATATTTCAGAAGTCTACTTAGTGCCAACTTTTTGTTGATGTTGCGATTGACATCCTGATGTTGTGATTGACAGTCTAACCAAGCACTGTTTGAAAACTCCTTTAGATGCCTGTGTATGTCTGTATGCCTTCCAAATGTTCTTTCAAATGATAGGATTCCTTTAGATATTTATTCTGTATATTGTATTGTGGAGACTAGCATATGTATAATGTAAGTCTATTGATATAAGACATACCCAGCAATTTGCGTACCTGCAAAAAAAAAAAAGCCACATTTAATAGGCTACAGCAAGCTTGGTTTTTTAGTCTCTCTATTGTCCATAGGATGTATCTGAGAAGAAACAACCACCTCCAAACACCGGCAATGGGAATACAGACCTGTGCCTGTATTCCCGTTGCTGGTGTTTGGAGGTGGTTGTTTCTTTATTCCCTTTGTGGAATTCGGGAGTGGCTGCGTTCTGCAGTTTTTGCTGTTTTGAGAGTTGTGCCTCCTTGTCAGCACAACTCAACCAGGTGAGGGTTGCCATATTGTATCCCTTCACCGCTCTTGTCCAGCTGATCCTCGCCATGGAGCGCTGTCCTATGTTCTTCCTATACGATGTATCTGTAATTGCTGCTCATCCCCACTACTGTAAATAGGGCTGAGCTTCAAAACCAGTTTAAGCCTATTGGCAGTTTGTGGGGGAAAAAAGCAACTCTTTTTCTGTTTTTGGACTTCGCTTTAATACAACACATTGGGGAAAATTTACAGTATAAAGGGCGTTGCGACTATTTTTTGGTGAATAATTGTTTTTTCCACTCATTTTTGGTCTAAGTTCTATTTATGAACCAGTATTCGACTGGCAAATATTTTTTAGATGCAACTTTTTTTTTAATCTGCCTGTTTTGAGTATTCACCAAAAAGTTCGCATAATCCGGTATTAACACCCAATTTATCATTTGCAACTTTTTAAAAAGTTGCATAAAACAGTTGCAGGCTTACATCTGGTCAGTACTAGGTGAATAGGCTTGCGCAATTTTTGCAACTTTTTGTGCAACTTTTTACTTAGATGCATTCACTATGGAAGTGATACATTTTAATGAATCAGTCACAAGCTATTAGAACAAAATACACACCAATCCTCATTAGAATAGTTGCACACATTAGACTCCTTAGTAAATGTCCCCCCTTGTGTGGATAATAACTTACCTGAAATGCAATCTGCGACAGGAATGTCAATTTATCTTTTTCAAAAAGTCCCTGACTTGTGTAAAGAAATGCAGAGTAGGTAATGCATTCTGTAAGGTTGGATACTCTCTCCTTTACATCTTCTGATGGTTCTGCCCGCCCTATGGCTTTATGGAAAACTCCATTAAATGCCTATAAATTATAATGAAAGAAACAGGTAAGATGCAACAGCAAAAATAATAAGCCGTACAAACCTCTTGAACTTTGCCATCATTGTCATCTTGGTCATAAGTGGAATATTAACACCATGTTAGTGTATATTTAGGATGTGTTTTTTGCTTTTTGATTAAATGTCATATTTTATATATTTTTAATTCATTGTCATTTTAGCTATTCTATAGAGGTGTTTGCAGTATTATAGCCCTATAATATATTCAGGATAATGACTAGACACAAACAATGTCATACAGTAAGTGAAGTTATCGGAAGCTTCTCAATGACAGTGGGCTGGGAAGACATACTTACTTTTAGCGAAAACTGGTAAATGGGATTTATTTTACTGAGATCACTCATAACAAAATAAAGCAGTGACGCCCTGGCGGCTGCGGGCCTGTAGTGTTCTCTGGCTTCATTAATTTTTATCTCATTCTCTTTTGCTTCAACCACCTGTCAAATAATAAAGACCCTCGTGAAACCAGAGAGACATGACATTAGTATTTCTGCAAAATGCCTATAAAGAGACTTGGACATCTTGCAAATAAATGTTTCAACTTCTGTGAATTTCAAGACGGGTTATCCGAGGATGAACGCCGGAATTATGAAGTCACACTTCATTATTAAAAAAACAGTTTCAGGGCAAAGGACATCTAAAGGGCGACAGGTCAACTAGGTCACCCTTAGGACCCTATTACACCAAGAAATTATCGGCCGTATTTGAATGATTACTGGCCGCTCTGGCCGATAACTGCTTGGTTTAATAGGTCATGTTAAAGGGCAACGATCAGCCGACATGAACAATGTTGACTGATCATCGTATTTCAACATGTTGAATAAAAACAATCATAACAGCGATGATCTGCTGCCCCTCACTCTGTGTAATAGGAGTGACGGCAGAAGATCAACACTGTCGTATATATGGGCCCCTCCTGCACCTCGCTCCACCCGCTCGCAGTCTGTGCATTAAATAGCACAGGCAGCGAGCAGGGAATGAAGAAGAAGCGAGTGCTGATCTGACTAGTCGGCGCCTGCTTCCTCCAATAGACCATGCCATGTAATATGACCCTTAGGGTATGTGCACAACACAGAATTTGTGAGGATTTGAAGAGAAAAGTTTTCTGCTTAAAATTCCTCACCTACTGTATTTAGCTCTGGCAGAAATTGAACAGAATTTGAGTGGAATGCGAGCGGAACTGAATGGGAATTCAAGCTCTATTGACTTCTATAGGTTTCCTCTAGCAGAATCTGCCCAAAGAATGCCAATTCTTTTGGCGGAAAGCAGATCCGCAGTGGAATTTTCCATCTGAAAATTCCACTGTGTGCACAAATGAACGGAAAGCCAATTAAAACCTATGGAATGGACCAATGTTCATATTTTACTGGCAGAATTTCAAGCAGATTCCGCATGCAGTTTGACATGGAATCTGCTAGAAATTCCACCGCTTTTTCCGTAGTGTAAACATACCCTTAGTCTTCTTGTCTAATATAAGAAAAATTGTTCAGTACTGAGCCTGACATTAAAGTCACAGAAACTGCTTATTTACCAAATCAGCTATAATGGTAAAAAGGGGGCTTTCCAGAAAGCAGCACCACTTCTATCTATGAGCTGTGGCTGGTATTGCAGATCAGTTCCATTTACTTGAATTGAGTTGCAATACCAGACACCATGGACAAAAGTTGCTTTCTGTCACCTTTCACTGTAATCCTACCTGTGATAAGGAGAAGACTTCTGTAAACTTTTCTCTACAGAATAATTACTAGTCTAAGTGGTTTCAAAGGGAAACTATCAGCAAGTTAGATTAATCTAACCAGTTTGCAGCTCCCTATGCTAATCGGACGGTTTGGAGCACTGGGGGTGGGGCTACTGCCCCCAGAGCGCCAATGTGGCACACTCCCGGCAGGACCGCTCTATTGATTGTCATTACACAAGGTGTGCCAGCCGGGGGTTGACCAGTGCGCCAAACTGCCAAAGAGAGAGAGAACATTGATGTTGATTTAAAGGGGTTATCCAGCGCTGCAAAAACATGGCCACTTTTCCCCCTACTGTTGTCTCCAGTTCAGGTGCAGTTTACAATTAAGCTCCATTTATTTCAATGGAACTGAGTTTCAAAACCCCACCCAAACTGGAGACAACAGTAGGGGGAAAGTGGGCATGTTTTTGTAGCGCTGGATAACCCTTTAATCAATAAAATACCTCTAAAAGACAATACTACAAGCCATTCAAAGGGGTTGTCCAGGGAACAGAAGATGGAAAAAGCTTTCTGTTCCCTGCCGCTAAAAGTTTTTCACCCGCTTCCTTCAGAGACATGGAGGAGTGGCTCTAAGTTGTGATCAATGCATTCAGGTTAAAACACGCCTGCACGCAGTGTCTAGTAGCTGCACAGTGTCTCCGATGTTGCGGAAACACTGAGTCAACCTTGAGTCAATACTGCTCCCCGCCCCACCAGCCTTAATAATAGATCTCTCCCCGGTTGGATATAGGGATAGATCTATCAGTAAAGGTCGGCAGGGCAGACAGAAGCCACCATGAACTGCCCCAATGACTCGTGGTTCAGGCAGCATTAAAGTGATTACAAGTTCCATTTAATATCAGACCATACCTACTGCCATTGATCACAAATATTACTTGGACAACCCATAACCCGCCTCCATGTGTTTTGTATCTTTATGATGTTTTTATTATTTATACAACTAAGATATAGATGTACCTTGAGCTGGATTTCTGCAGCTGTGGTTTTAGTCGATTCAAGTTTCTCCACCAGTTCCATGTCACCCAAAAAGTTTCCTTCTGCTGCGGACAGACGGATCAACAGCTCATCCTCCAGCCGCTTCAGTTCTATCTTGAATTCATTTTGCTGCTTTGTTAGCATAGACTGAGGACATGAGAAAATAAATAATAGTAATCATGTAGGAGGACCTTAAACATGAGATAGATAGATAGATAGATAGATAGATAGATAGATAGATTACATTAACCAAGGAGGGTTACCCACTAACCTCTAAACCCTAATCTTCACTACATTACCTTGAAGTTCTCCAGATCTGGTCTTTCAATGCTGACCACATCAGCCAGTAGCTGATCCTCAAGGCCGTCTGTAGTGACTGTGAAGTTGATAAGGGTGGTTTGAGCTTGGAGCTCCGGCTTATAATGTGGATTTGCAAGCTTTGTATGGAGGAGTAATCGGAAGTTTCTGCTGTATTCACATTCTTTGTCTCCTATCTTTATATATCTGTTGAGTGAAACCATGTAAACAAGATTCATACTATATAAATCCTACAAATATTGTGCACACCAAATAAATATACTATAAGTCCAGAAGTAATAAATATTAATCCCTTTATTCGCTAAAAAAATATATATAAGGACATACAATTTTAAAAAAGGTAAGATATGCAGAAAAATGGCACCGGTAAACCACAGATAACACCTGGACCAGAAAATATCAGAAAAATCTGGGTAAACAGCTACACTAAATACATGTAAAGTGCTTGTGCAAAAATATTTTGTATACTCAATACAGTCAATAGAGTGTAGTCTGAATATGTAAACATCCAATAAATGCCCAGCTTCCAAAAGTGCAAATAGCAAAGTGCTCAATATACCTATTGTCCGGTGGTCTATAGTGGCTCCCTCTCCCCAACGCACGTTTCGCGTAGCAGCTTAATCACGGGGCTGATAAATACTGGCTGCCCACCGGTATTTATATGTACGGGGATCCTCCCCCCATCTCCGGACGCTTCCGCCAAGCGTCTGACGTCACCGCGCCGATGACGCAACGCCGATCCGTCTAACTGTCCCCCCGCACGTGACCGGTCACGTGAGAGGAGTAGGCTGGACTTCAAGGCAGCGCGTTGCCATGGAAGTCGAGACGCAGCTCGCACAGGGTTCAGCGTCCGATGGGGAGGTGATTGCATAAATACATGCGGTGACTACATGGAAGCTGCGCATTTTAACCAGGAGGACTACTCCACTGGAGCAGCATAAAACACGTATATATATACATAATACAAGTTAGCATAAGGGATACTAGGCTGACATTGGTCTCATCCATAAGAAAACAATTCATAACAAGTTGTGTGTTTACAATGTGCATATGTGCCTGCGTGTACAAAGATATACATATATAGTGCCATGATAATTAAAGTATACAATAGAAATTATATATCTAAAGTGTGCTAGAATATGCTATTATATAAGTCATACCAGTGCTTAAAAATTAAATATTAAAATTAAATATCCATGATTAAATATAAAATTAAATATCCATGATTAAAGTGCATGTGATCATATAATATAGAATGTGACAAGACTAAATTGTGTAAATCATATTAATGTGCGTTATGTAATAGTGATGTGTCCAGGAAAAACGTGACCACTGCACAAAAAAGCATTAGTGAACATAAAACACACTCCCCATACTGACCTCCTACCACCCCACCCACCCTAATGCACCCTCTATACCCATGTCATCCCCCCTTACCAATGCCCCTACCCTCCCCACTCGCAAACCCTCCCCCCTCTTGTTACCCCCCTATAATATACTATTACCCCACCAAACCATATCTTACCTTTTTTTAAATTGTATGTAAATTGTTCGAATAAAGGAATTAATATTTATTACTTCTGGACTTATAGTATATTTATTTGGTGTGCACAATATTTGTAGGATTTATGTGGTTTGTTAGAGCCGCACCATTGATTTAGAATTTGGTCATATAGGATTTATAAGATTCATACTATGTAGATATTGAAATAGGTTATTGAAAACAATCCTAATACCCAATACCAGATCATGCTGATTTGATTTTTAGAATGCTTCAGACCTCCCCCCACAACACTAAGAAAGCTGGAGCCAGCTATTGGAAGTTAACAGCCAGCATTCTAATTTGCATACTTTTTCCCAGGAAGCATTGCTTCTCCCCAATGAGGAACATTACCTCCCACTCATAGATTCAAAATACATTTTCTCACTCTTTGAAAATTACTTTGCAGTTTTTCACTCACTAGTTATATATGAGAAAAACACTGTAATCAGGGAATGAAATTTCACCCTGTGTGTAATAGCTGTCTTCAAGTATATGTATCCCATATTAGATATGCACAATCATTGCACATCCTCATCTAATATAATTATTTGTATTGTTACAATAATGTGAATATAATATCACTAGACAGTTATGTATTCCTAAACACTTCAGAGTATATAATGACCTTCAGTGACTGCTTATTGTTAATGAATGACACTAAACATGTGGGACATATAAAGACATTGCTTGGTTGCTCTTCTGTTACTTTATGGGTCTATGGGTGTATTATTAATTAGTCTGATGCTTAATAGCGATTAGAAGACAACTATTCTGGATATCAAAAATCTTTTTAGTATTTTGCAGCAAAGTTGGCACAATATATATTTTTATGCTTATTATTTATAGTATAATTTGTATATTCTGAGATCCTTGACTTTCTTACCAGCTAAGTCAAGACCTAACCTTCAAAATGTAAGTTGTAGAGAAACTCATGTGGTATGCTTAAAGGTTATGGACACTGTTGCACTAAGTTTTATTGTTCATTTGTTTCCCCAATTCAAAAAAAACTTTTTCAAATAGTCTTCATTAAACATTCCTACCATTTAGCTGCTTCTCAGTGAAAGATATGTTAAATCTGTCAGATGGACTTTTTGATCCTTCAATGTTAGAGATAGTTGAAGAGAGGGGGTTACACACCAGCTTAGATTGTCAATAAAGGGAAAGAATTCTTGGAGATCAGTTCACACATGCTGTAGATTGAGAAGAGAGCAGATACAATGCAGTGTGCAGGGGAGGTTTATATAGGCTGTGTGAGAAAATAGAGCTCACATAGAGACTGTATAAGTGAAACTAAACAAAATATTTAAAAAAAAAAGGTCTATGACGAAAGTAGTTTCTTGCACCATAAAGCAGAAAAAAGAGTGACTTTTAAAGAAATTCATATATGCTCTAAATATTAGTTTCTAATTAAAATCAGATGCTGACACATATTCATAATTTCTAAATTTGTTTCAAATTTTCTGATTATATTTTTTTTTATATTTTATTTACATTTATTATTTTTTTTATTCTATACTTTGAACATTACTATGGGGCAGCCCTTTTGTTTAAGCTGCAGGCATCAGCATTTAGTGCTATGCTTTACAGCAGCCGTATATACCACAGAAACTGGAGTGGAGTCATCTACTTCTATGGGAGTGTTTTGGGCATACTCTATGACCTGCAGGCATTGGTCGGTCCTTTGTTATCTTAATATACAGATTGTAATCTTAGTTTTGATATTGAGGAGATGTCTACTGGGAAGTTATCTGTGCAGAATATTTTTACTGCTCCAAATGTTAAAATGTTGTTGTATCAGAAATATAGCACTCATGAATGAAAAACATAAAGGAGTTCTCCAAGACCCAAAAAATGCTACAGTTTCATTTTACCAGAAACAGCGCCACACTTATCCATATGCCGAGTCCGGTATTGCAATTACATAGATGCAATAATACGTGCTTTCTATGGACAAGAGTGAAACTGCCATGATTATTTCTAATCTTGCATAATCCCTTGCAATTTCTGTAGTCACCTCTCCATTATGAAAGCAATGTGAATATTGCCATTTAGTAATGTGAAAAGCAGTATAAAATTATACCATATGAATACATTTACATATATTAAAACACCGTAAACCTTTTCTCTTCTAACGCGTAAAACTTCAGGCCTATTTAATACAGCCCATGAAGGTAAAGTTACAGACTATCAGGTAGCCGCAGAGAGCCGCTTTTACTATTCTCTAAAAATCCTTTACAGATCAGTCACGTAATATGCAAGTAAGAACATTTGCTTTGGAATGGATACAATTCAATAAATATTTCCAGCTACGCGTTCCTCTGTCAATTGATATCATAAGACATATTTTATTTTAAATTAGTAGTGTCTAAAGCGCAGTAGATTTAATTATTTGTAATTGCCTAGTTGTTGTCAGTATGTGGCCATTTTATGACACCGGAGTCTACAGTGTGGGTCAGGTTCAACTGTATATCTTTTCAACACAGAATTAATGTACTATTGATAGAACCATTACTGGAACCAAATTAAAGTCTGAGCTGATGGATTGGTCCGCAGGGTGCTGTCAGACATGAAAGGAGTAATTAGTATTCATTACTTCATACTCCACAACATTCCAATTATTAATGAACTTCAACTGTTGGACTGCACCAAATATATCACAACCATCTATTTAGCCATTATTTCAAAGGTGGAATTTATATCTTGGCAAGCCATTAAGAAAGATCCAAAACTGTGATATTGTATATCGGATATTACTAGGAGTTGTGTAGGATGTGCATAGGGAAATAGATATTTCATGTTGTAAAACATGAAATTTAAAGATCATGTAAAGGAAAATGTAACCGCCACCATCAGCTTCTGTAAATGTAAATGTGACTTATTAAATAGCTTGGGTGAAACCTTAAAAAAATCCATATTTTTTGCATTGTTTTATTGTAAAAATATACACTAACACGTGATGTTTTATAGAATTTAAATTATATTAGGCAATTCGGAAATATTTTACTTGAATATTCCCCTATCTTTAAAAGGATGATGTGGGAGCAGAAAATGTTTCATATTTGGCTGTAAGTGCAAAAAAAGAAAAAAAAAAAAAAAGGTCATACTCACCTGCCCTGATCCCCTGCAGCTGTTCCACTGCTGCCTGGTCTCTTCTCTTCACTGACTGAGTAGGCAATTCCTGGCAGCAAAGTGTCAAAGAAACCAGGAAGCAGCAGTGATGAGCAGGAATCGGGGAGCAGGGAGTATAAATAATTTTTTATGTATACAGCACCTGCTACCTCTGCACCCCATATAATTACTGTATACCCCTGCTTTAAACAGTTCTAAATTTTATCAGTCAGGTGACCCGAGTGTTGTGTCTTTTAATGTGAAATTAGGCGGATGCAAAACATATTAAACATTTATTTAAGCTTTTCAATTTTAACCATTTATACCTAAACAAGATAGTAGCTTAAAAGAGGTTTTGGTTAGACTATCAATGTCAGATTTATGGAGGTCAACTCTAGACATCCAGCTGATCATCTGGTCATAGAGTGCTCCAGCCCCTTCATTGCTTAATAGGGACAGCTCCTATCATGACTGTGCACGCCTGCGGGGGTGGTGGTCACTGACCGCCACAGTGTGGACTTAGTGTAGGGACCCATGTGTATCAGATACCTGCACGCGGTACATGGGGCAGTGTGGCTTGATCAATACATACACAAAATTCTGATGTTTTTTATGCAGCCGAGAGGCACTAGTGTCAGCCATAGGTGTGAGGTGCAGCACCCTTTTCTCTCCTGTTTTGCATATTATTTAAAGCAGTTGTAATAATGTCAAACTCCTTAAGGAGATTGACCACTTTATCACTGACTTTATAAGAGTACCATGCTTCTCCCTCTGCATTCGCAACAGGCATGTATAGGAACAGTGGGAGATGCCAAAGGGAGGAGCATAGTCATATGGACAGGGATGCTGTATTCAAGGTAGATCGGGTTGGGGCAGCACAGAGGCAGGGCTTCTCCTTTAACAAAAACGGAGCACAACGGTAGGGAGTGTATGAAAGCCAATAACACACCATTACAGATAAAGCACTTGTTTTATTTCCCTGACATACTTCAATGTGACAATTGTGTAGGTACTAGGGATGCACGATGCACCAAAAAAATCGATTCTACTATCGATTTTCGGTGCATATTTTCGGTTCGATACCAGGATTTCCTGGTATTTGACACTTCATGATAAGCCGCGCAACAGCATGGCTTATCAAAGAGTATACAGCAAAAGACATGGCAGGCAGCAAGCTGAGTGCCTGTCATGTCCTCTGTGTGTCCCCCCTGCTGTCACCTCCTCTGTCCACCCACCCACCGTCCCTCCCTCACATAAATTCAAATAGCCGGCACACAGCGATTGCATGTGCCGGCTTTTTACCTGTATACATGCCGCTATCATTCAATAGTGTTGGTATTACAGCCTGTCCTATACATGAATTGAATGAGTTGCAACAGCCTCTTTAATTATCTTTTGTAAAAAGTAAATGCTTATGTAACTACAGTGGTACCTTGGTTTAAAAGTAACTTGGTTTAAGTGCAATTTGCAGGAAGACCTCACAGTTTTTCAAAATTGTAACTTGGTTTAAGAGCTCCCTGTGCTTGGTGGGAGGGTCATGGTCTGCATAGCGGGGTCTACAGCCCTGTACTCTGACCCAGGAAGTCTCCCTCACCTTCCAAATCATAGAAGATCCCCCTCAGGCTGGGGATAGCATCAGGGGACAGGACTGTGGAGGTAATCTCTTCATAGCTGTAACCCCTCTCTCCCCGGGCAGAGAGTGCTGCATGTATGTGCCCACATCGGCCTTGCTCATTCCTTCATGCTCCCTGCAGTCTCTGTCAGCCCTGATTGGTCCATGCTAAACACATTGCTTCCTTATTGCTCTCATGTGACCACACAGACCTCTGGCAGCAGCCCTGCTTCTCTATTCTAGCCTGTTGTACTACTCGACTGCATTATGGGGATCTGCAGTTCCATCCTGTATCTACAAACTGCTGCTGTGTTATCAGGTGTATGCAGTTACTATACATTATACTCCACATGCTGATTGCTATACTGTACAGTAACTTATAATATGACACATTCAGCTATTTATAATTGTTTGTTTCATCTGTTCTACATGTTATTCAGAATATAAAACCATTATTTTTGGGGGTGTGGAACCAATTTTTTCATTAATGATCTTGTAGAGGGGCTACAGAGTGGAATCTCCACTTTTGCAGATGATACTAAACTGGGTAGAGTAATCAGCACAGAGGAGGATAATATCATATTACAGAGGGATTTGGAGAAGCTAGAGGCTTGGGCGATGAAATGGCAAATGAAGTTTAATGTGGATAAATGTAAGGTTATGCATTTGGGCCGTAGAAATAATAAGTACAGTCATGTGCTAAATAATAAAACACTGGGTAAAACTACTTCCAAAAAGGACCTGGGGGTATTGGTTGACAGTAAACTCAACTTTAGTGATCAGTGCCAGGCAGCAGCTGCCAAGGCAAATAAAATAATGGGATGCATCAAAAGAGGTATAGAGGCTAAGGATGAGAACATAGTTTTGCCTCTTCATAAATCACTGGTCAGACCACACATGGAATACTGTGTACAGTTTTGGGCACCGGTATATAAGAAGGACACAGCTGAACTGGAGCGGGTGCAGAGGAGGGCAACAAAGGTCATTAAGGGAATGGGTTGGTTACAGTACCAGGACAGGTTATCAAGCTTGGGGTTATTTACGCTAGAAAAAAGACATCTTAGGGGCAATCTGATCACAATGTACAAATATATGAATGGACAGTACAGAGGTCTTTGTAGTGGTTTTTTTACTCCTAGGTCTGTAACCATGACAAGAGGGCATCCTCTACGTCTAGAGGAAAGAAGATTTCACCATCAGTATCGACGTGGGTTCTTTACTGTACGAGCGGTAAGACTGCGGAACTCTCTGCCACATGATGTTGTCATGGCCGATTCATTAAGTTCAAGGGAGGCCTTGATACTTTTCTTGAAAAACCTAATATTACAAGTTATGGGCATTAGATTTCTGGTGATACATTGGTCTGGGGATTGTTCTGGTTGCCATTGGAGTCGGGGGAGAGTTTTCTCCCTGTGGTGGGATGGTTGTTGTCTGCCTTGTGAGGCTTTTTGCCTTCCCTGGATTAACGCAGTAGGGTTTCCCTAGGTTGAACCTGATAGACTCTTGTCTTCTTTCAGCCTTGTTTACTATGTTACTAATTGCCTGTATATCAGTGATTTCTTATGGGAAAATTTGCTTTGGTTTAAGAGTAGATTTGTATTACAAGTACAGTCCCGGAACGAATTATACTTGTAATCCAAGACACCACTGTATTGGTATTAAGGTCACTAGAGCATAGCAAATTTCTTATGGAGTCTCCATTTTTCTTTGCTGTCTTAATTTTTCACTGGCGTTTAAGCTTTATATAAGTGCTATTATGCCACCAGGTGGTGCAGGTATAAGGGAAGAGAAAGTTTCTTCAATTTCCTTTTGGTGTTTTCAAAAGGGAAAAAAAAAATCTACCGCTTTCTATGTAAGTTTTTAACTTGATAGATTACGGTGTTGTAGGCTCAGTCACATGTCTGGAAGTACCAGCAACATAGTAATCCACATTTATGCCGTCCTCATGCCAGGGATTAGAAAAATGTAGTGCTTTTGTCTATAAACAGCCCTACCCCTGCCATGAGTTGGTGCGGGTATTGCAATAATTACAATTACAAAACAGCTGCAATATAAAACACAGAGAAATGGCGCTCTCTGTTCTCTAAGTGGTCGCCGCATGCCTCCCAGCACTGAACTCAGACATTTGGTGGCCCCATAGAGAATGAATGCAGTGCACCATTCATTGTGGCGTGACTTGTGATCAGTGGGACTGACAGGAATCGAGTGGAGTAGATGGGAAAAGCTCTTTTTACGCATCATCACATTGAAAATGCACTAACCAAAATGGATGACAATCATCTTCCTATACACTTCCTATATCACCATACTTCTAAATAAACACTAACTTTAGTAGATCATACAATTTTCAGGGTCTCAAAAGTCAGTTGCATAGGGTCAAAGAGAGTGCAGTATTCTATTTTACAGTGCTAACGCAGGTTGGATCTGCAGGACCATGTTTGGTCAACACAAGAAAATTATTGGCATTTACTTTCTGAATGATAAACAAGAAAAAAAATCTTTGAGCTATAGGCTTCACATATGGGAAACGATTTTCTACATTAAAGGACAACTCCCACAAAAATTTTTTTTTGCTCATTTAACACACATTACAAAGTTATATAACTTTGTAATGTGGTTAAATACCCGGCCTGGCCCCCTTCCCCCACTTTCGGACCCCCGACCCCCCACCCCGGAAGTTAAAGAATGTATACATTACCTATTACGATCGTCACGGTCCTCTTCTCCGGGGCGGCATCTGGTGACGACGACGTCAGAGCCGAGGGGCGGTCCGGGTCTTCTTCCTCCTCGGCGTCTTCATGCAAAGTGAATGGGGATGAAAAGGCTGCTGGTGCACATGCGCACCAGCAGCCTTTTCATTGGCTGGAGCGCATCACATGGCTTCCAGCTTGCTCAGCCCTGATTGGCTGAGCTTGCTGGAAGCCATGTGATGCGCTCCAGCCAATGAAAAGGCTGCCGGTGCGCAAGCGCACTGGCAGCCTTTTCCATCCCCTGGACCCGGAAGTCGGAGACATCGCTGGATGGCGGACGGCGGCGACGGGAGGCGGATGGCGGGCGAATAGAGTGGCGATCGTCACCGGAGAGATGGTGAGTATGGTGTCTGTGTGTGTCTGTGTTTTTTTTTTTGGGGGGGGGTCCCGCGGGAGTTGTCCTTTAAGCTGGTTCCTACTCTTTCTAAGAGTGCTAACTGATCTGTTTTAGAGAAGATTTTCATTGAGCTGATATGTCTTTCCTGAAGAAAAATTCTACACGTTAGGCTGGGTTCACACTACGTTTTTACAATCCGTTTTTTTTCATCCGTTTTTTTTTTTTAAACAGATGGAAAAAACAGATGCATGTGTGTACATCTGTTTTGATCGGTTTTTCCATTGACTTCCATTATAAAAAAAAACAGATCAAAACGGATGCTTTCTTTTTTGACGGACACAAAAATAAGGTCGACCACGTTTTGTGTCTGTCAAAAAAAACTGATCCGTTTTGATCGGCTTTGTTTGTAATAGAAGTCAATGGAAAAGCTGATCAAAACGGATGCATCCGTTTTTTTCATCCGTTTTTTGCAAAAAAAAACAGATTGCAAAAACGGATTGCAAAAACGTAGTGTGAACCCAGCCTTAGACAAAAGACATCTTAACCTGCTTTAGTTGGTTTCGCTGACTGTAATGTCTATGGGGACCTCCTGACTCCCCTCAACATGATATCAGGGGAGATAAAGGTCTGGAATGTTGGATTTCAACAACTTGATCCTTTTGTTCTCTGAGAGATAAGCTGACTTAAGCTGTTTAGCAGGAAATTACCCTTTCCTCTCGCCATAGACAATACATTGCGAGTGATAGCTGTCAGCTGTATATGCATTCCAGCAGTCTTATACAGCACTGTACCGTATGCGAAGCCTCACCAGTGCTAAACTCACCAGGTACAACCCACCATCCACCCTCGCAAAAACGTTCAGATACCGAGCAAAGTTTGAATTCTGAACGTTACTTCCAGTTAAATTTCGTTAGAATACCGCGGTATTACAGTACTTCAAGACTGGAAAAGTGTTTGAGAATCGAGCACGAGTTTGAGAACCAAAGCAAACTTTCCTTGAAAATACAGTTTTAGTTCCAAGCATATTGAGAACCGAGGTACCACTGTAATTTCCTTTTATTAGTCTCAGGTAGGATTCATGAAGAATATTTATCTATTAAACATTATTTTGTGTCTTCTCTGTGACCTGTGTAATTGACGCAATATGAAAAATCTGAGTAACCATCATCATTACCAAAACTTTACCAGATTTTGGAAAAATGAGCAAAATTATCATTAACAATGCAGTAGCTGATCTATCATTCTTCTTCTCAAACTTACCGTCCCCTTTTAATAGTGTTTCTTCCCATAAGAGGGTCAAGTACAGGATCAATGGTTTCATCCAGATTTTCAATTAATACGATATCCCCCGATGCCAAAGCATTTTCAATTATATTCAAATAACTGGAAAAGAGAAAAATAAAAGTAGAAGTAAATTAAAATAAATTTAAACTAAACTGCACATGTTCAGTATTTTTTTCATTCCTCCCGCTCCAACTGTACAATCTGCAAAAAATTATGGATTGGGCATCTGTAGTGCATCTGTATTTCCGTTTTTTAGAAACACAAACTTTAAACATGTGACTAATGACTCATCCTTATTTTTTTACGGAAATACGGATGCCAAAAGGTTACAATCTGTAGAAATTAGCGGGTCCCTTGAGTTCTATGAGAATCCGCAAAAAAATCTGGGTCCGCACTAGGATTGGTGTGTGTCCTTGTAATCTACTGATCGTGTGAATAGCCCAATAGACATCAATGTGCACTAACTCGAGTATAGAAATACGGCTCCGTAGATTACGGGACGTGTGAAAAGGCCTTAGACTAATTTTATGAGCTGTGTGAAAAATAGGTTTCAAAGATGTGTGTCACTTTAACACACTGGACAAAATCTGTGAAAAATTGTGAAAATTAACGTGTACATGTCACTAAAAACTTTTTTTTTTTTCCATTTTCTTTTCTTGTCCCTACTACATATGAAAAGGATTTTTTGTGACAGGTTTTCTTCAAATCAATAAATCTGTTCGGTTGCCTTGGGTGTCAACCTCTTTTTTAAGAGGTTATCGTAGTTGTTATCGTCATGAATGTTTATGCTATGGTGCTACAATAGGTTCTATAACTAATGCTACAATAGGTTCTATATCCATTTGCTGTGCTATTATTATATGGTGAAACTGGACCACAATTTACGGTACATTGGAAAGTCTTATGTGCATAGTATACTATTACGTACAGTATGATAAAAATCAAGAAAACAAACTGAACATAAGTTCTAAGTGACAGCTAAAATCTGTAACCATATACAAATGCCGATTCCCTAAGAGAAATGAACAGACGGGTGTTTCGCCAATGTAAGTTTGTGTGAACCGTGCATAAATGTTCCATTAAAATCTCACTAAAATCTATACCCTAAAAAGGGCACCTCATTTACTACGTACATACAGAGACAGATCCTCTGAACAGATAGTCATTTGTCTCTGTGCTCAGTGAATTACGTACTGATAGAGACTAATACAGCCGATGTAACATTATTTTTGTTGTCAATGGGAGTATGATGCAGAACACTAATATACTGCAATCATAAGGATAGGGGGGTTGTGTAAGGGGCATATTTCACACTGTATATTGTATACTACCAGTCATTACAATCAATATGTCATGTGTAACAAAGAAGGTCTAAAGAAGACATATTATAATCCTCATTACAATGGTCACTGAATTACATAAGCGATACCTGATGGCCCTGGGATGCAGTGTGTTTATACTGTGCTGCAAACTAGGAATTTTCAATTGTAAAGACATTTGGAAAATATCAAAAATATATCCATCATTCGGTTTAAGCATTTATGTATTAGAGGAGATGTATGCAATCTATGGGTCTATATCCTGAAATATAACACATAAGGCCCTATTACATGAAACGATTATCGTCCGTATTTGTCCCGTGTAAGAAGACAATGATCAGCCGACATGTACGATGTTGGCTGATTTTTATCTGTCGTTATCTTTCAACATGTTGAAAGACAAACGACTAAAATAGCAATGATCTGCTTCTGTTGATCCCTGTAACAGGAGCGGGGGCAGCAGATTGCTGCTTCCTTCTATGGGCTGCCCTGATGATCTAGCGATCACCCGGGCAGCCCCCGCGCCTCTTACCTGCTCGATACTAACGCATGTAATAGCGCTGGCAGCCAGCAGGGAACAAGGAGCAAGCGAGCGCTCACAGCCCTCATTTGCTCCTCTGCATCGCCCTGTGTAATAAGGGCTTTAGTCCCAATGGGCAGGCAGGGGGTGCGGTCTCCTACCACGCCTCATTTATCATGATTTACGCCCGCTTGCAGGTGTAATTCATGATCCAAGTCTACACCTGTAGATTTGGTGTCCTGGGCATTCACTGTGCGCCTCCGAGTGAATTCAGCCCCCCCATAGTGTAGAGAAGGCAGACAGGTTTGATTGCACATTGTAAGTATTAAGCCCAGAATCACTCTCCCCCTCTCCTGCGCATAAGCACTAGCTAAGCCCCACCCACACTTCCTGTGTTCTGTCTTGGTGCCTCTGCTACAAGAGAGGGGCTAAGCTTTACAACAGTAAACAGCAAACTGCAGGGAAGTGAGACTCCTAGTGGCCAAGACTTTAGAGCTATTTTTCAAGGGTAAGGAGTCATTTTTGTTAAATGAAATTATTTACAAATATGTTACAAATTACACTGGTTATTATATGGAGGGAAGTTGTAACAACAGTGAATTGTGCCAGAGACAAAACAGCCAACTGATCGGAATTGCCTAACAAACCGCGCATACAGTAACCACACTTATCCTACAGTCACTATCCAGGTGTCACAGATTTTTGGGAGTATGAAGAATAGATATCCGCCCGGCAAGAGCTAACATGGCTTACACCAAGACAGCATACTCTGGAGTAGAACCGTCAAAGCTCACAATAGAAAGGCTGCTCACATAGCCGCAGAATGGTCATCGACTTCTGAACAATTCCTTATCTCAGGCAGGAACGTGGAGAGACAAAGTAACCACAATTCTACGTGGGCATTTTGATTGCACAAACATTAAATCATATACCGGCAATGCATCTTCCAAATAAATGTATTTCTGTAAAAATAACAGCCTGTCCTCTTACATCTCGTATTACACACATACCCTTTCTGTCCTAAATTTATAACTTTTAAGGCAGCTCCATATTTATTCTTAATCCATTTGATGCCCTGTTGCTGTGGATCTATCATAAGAGGCCATCGCTCGCAGTTTATTAAAGTGGTGGCATTTTCCGTTGACATTCTGTCTCCAGGCAGACCTTCATTATTCCAGGCTGCTACCGTAGCATCATCAGTCAGCATGGCAATTGGATCCAGACCTTCAGATATTGGAATCGCAACCTGAATGGAGAAAATGCAGTTTAGTAAAACTCTGAATCTGGACCATAAAAGCAGTATGCAACAATTACAGGTATATAGTTAGTATATCAGGTCAAGTAGTTAAAGAGTTATCCGAGTATTTAAATTTTTAAATTATTAATCACAGAAAAAATAACACAGAGGGATCCAAACTGTATGTTTATGTAGTATGCTGAGCATTATGGTGCTCTCTGCTGCCACTATGGTGCTCTCTGCTCTGTTCCTGACATGGACAGAGGTTGCAGCAAAGAGCATTGTGTCAGACTGAAAAAAATACAACACTTCCTGCATGACATACAGCAGCTGATAAGTACTGGAAGACTTGAGATTTTCAACTAGAAATACTTAACAAATCTTTATATTTTTCTGACACCAGTTGATTTGACAACAATTTTTTTCTTTCTTCGGAGAACCCCTTTAGGCTGCAGTAACTCAGCACAACCACTACATAATGAACAAAGCTGAGCCTCCCAGGTCTATTATCAGTGTATATGACATGCAGCTGATCGATGGGGGTGCTGGTTATGGACACTACATTGGTTAGATATCCTGAGAATAGACTATCAATTAAAAAGTCCCAGAAAACACTTTGAAAGCGAATCTGTCAGCCGAAATGCAGGTTCAAAACTTCTGACACTGTTAGATAGCTGTTCAAGGAGATGTGGTGTGTTCTACATTGATGGTCATTGTGTCTAAAAAAAAAAATGATTTGTAAGCACATTTGTAGGTATGACCTATTGTAATTCTCAAGCAAAAGTCCCGTGCTCCGGGCGGCTGCCACATCCGCTCCTCTCCCTGTGTGCCGCGGGCGGTCTCCAGAGCCCATGTGCTGGCGTCCGGCGCTGCCATTTCAGCCCCCTCAGGCGCCTCACCTGGCCACGATCCTGCTTGCTTCTCCTCTGGCCGGTGCGCACACTGGACACATTAGATTTAAAAGGCCCGTACGCCCTTCATTGGTTATGTACTTAATAACCTGTCCCTATAAATATGCACCTGCCCTGCGGTTCCTGTCTGTGACTGCCATTCCGGTTGCAGCTGTGAGTCCTGCTGTGTTCCAGTCTGCCTACCAGCTGCACCTCGCCCGCCGCCACTAGCAAGCCAAGCTAGTGATAGTGAACTGGGGGTCGCCTGCTGCAGCAAGTCCATCCCACCTTGCAGTGGGCACTGGTGAAAACTAGCGGCCCCTTAGCCTCCGCTCCCTGGTGGTCCTTGTGTCATTGCTAGTGGTGGTACAGCGGATCCACGACTCCAGTCGTTACAAGCAGGAACACACAAAAGTTATTTTTAAAAATAATTTTACCTTCTGAGACTTGAGGAAAGGAAGCCACATTTGCTCCATTAGTTCCTGGCGATACCGCTTTGTAAATGAGCCCACGTATGATATAAATGCTGCAGTCAGCAACACGTCACCACATAAAGTCTTCTCCTGAGCTTCAAAGTTTTTGATGGACTCACTCCAACGAATATTTTCAGACTAGAAAAAAAAAATTATTGCAAATGAGTGGCTTATTGTAGCCACAAAATACATGTCTGATTTCTTTATTATTACACTATGTAAACACATATAACCTTAACCCCATAATGACACAGCCGAAATGGCTTAAATGACCAGGCCAATTTTCATTCTTGCATTTTTGTTTTTTCCTTCTCGCCTCCTAAGGGTCAGTTCACACTGAAGAGTCAGTGCCAAAATTCCTAGCGGAATCCCCATTGCGGGCTACGCTCTGAATCCTGCCTGCCTCAGCGCTTCAATGTAAGGTATAGGGTGCCTCGGCTCTCCGCGACTCTCTGCTCTCACCTCTCCCTCTCCAGTGCTGGTATCCCGCTCCGGTCCCAGACACTCCTGGGTCTAAGTGGGGACCTGGTTCGTGATGTTTTGGGCCTGCTCAGCCAGTCAGCAGCCGAGATGGGACCCCGCTATGGCCGCTGACTGGCTGAGCCGACCTGAAACATCACGTCCCAGGTCCCACTCAGACCCAGAAGTGTCCGGAACCGGGAAACCAGAACTGTGGGATACCAGCACTGGAGGGCTGACAGCTGTCAGTGGTGACCAAACCAAGTTTAAGGCACTGACAGTCAATGACTGGCTAGGTGGGTATTTCCGGCTATTTTATTTGAAAATAAAGATGGGACTAGTTGTGATCAGCAGGAATACAGTGAGCATAAAGCAAGACTAGGTGTTCTTCTAAAAAAATATTATAGTTTTATTTATTTTAAATATATTTTTGGCTAAAAAAAAACATAGGCTGTATCCATATTTTCCAGGACTCCCTAGCCTGCTTAAGGTTTGCTTATCTCTACTTATGTTATAGCCATAGTTTTTGTTTTTTTTTTTAAATCAGTTCTGCATATTTTTACTTCCATGGAAACCACTTTAGGTAACAAGGAAAGTGTGTTCACAGCAAATACTCTCCATAAAGACTATAATACTAGTTTTATCTATAGCTATCGTTTCACATTATTATATGCAATCTCGCTTTTAGGCTCAAATGAGTTTCATTAAGGCAATATCAATAGCGGTTTGGTACGCTTCACAGGCAATTAAAACCTCAGGAAGGAACGGAGATTCTGAGATATAAAATATTCCGAGCTTCAGAAGTTGCTGCATCCGAAGTAATCAGGATGTTATTAGGAGCCAATAAGTAAATTCTGCCACTTTAACTTATCACCTACTGTGCAGAAAACTCAGTTCATTTCGAAGGGGGGAAAAAAAAACCTTGTAACATCCATTCTGAGAATTTTGCTTGTGAGTAACTTCTAAACAACAATGAAAATCCTTTCTTTAATCTCCGAGAGAAAACTTGAAGATTCACTAAACATGGAATGATCATCTATTTGAATCTTCAATAATTTCAACATACCATCCATGCATCATAAATCAAAGGTGACATTGGCTAACAAGCGTTTAAGTGTAGGAACATGCAGTGTAATACATTTCCAGACAGTTAAAAATCACTATAATCTCATCCTAATGTATTATAGATTGCTTGTAATGTCATCTTGGCTAAGATGACCCATTTCTAATTTTTAACAGCTGCTCGGCTTAGGAGTTAGTTAATGATTAAATATAAAGTGCCTGAATTATTCGACTGATTTATCAGCTTCCAGGTCTGCGCGATAAGGAGGAAATAACCTTCTGGATATCGTTCTTCATGCGCTCTAATTAAAGCTTGTTTGTTCCGAGTGTAAATAGATCTCACTTCTTAACTCATTTATAGGTTACTTCATTACTAGCTATAAAAGTTCTATGGAAAAGACTCAAAACAGCTAAAACTAAAATAAACCAGGTATATTGTAACTTAAAGAGATGTCCCATATGGACAGCCCCTTTAAATCACAGAGGATGGGGCGTCCTCCTTGGTACCTCCTTAGTGAGTCGAGGCATAAAGTCAATGCAGCTCCCAGGCTGGCAAAGTCTCAGTCTGACCAAATATTACAGATACAGTTGTTAGTCATACTAGGACTATTGAGGCAATATTTCTGTCATCCGGTCACTGAGATTTTCCTCCTTATCTCTTCCTTTAGCTCTAGCTGGCAGTCAGTCACAATGAGAAACCTCCTCCTTATCTCAGTATATTTCAGTCAGTATTTTGGTCCTCATATTGCAGCCAAAACCAGGAGTGGATTGAAAACACAGAAAGGCTCTGTTCACACATTGTTGAAATTGAATGGCTGGCCGCCATTTAACGGCACATATTTGCTGTTATTTAAAAACAACGGCTGTTGTATTGAAATAATGGCAGTTCTTTACCGTTATATGGCGGCCATCCACTCAATTTCACCATTGTGTGAACAGATCCTTTCTGTGTTTTAAATCCACTCCTGGTTAAGGTTGCAAAATACTGACCAAAATACTGACTGAAGTATACTCTGTGTCAACCCAGGCTAAGCTCACACAGCGTAAAAGTACGGCCGTTGTTGCAATCGGCAACAACAGCCGTACTTTGTGCGACTAGACGCAAACAACTGACATAAAAACCCTGTCAGTTCACACTATGAAGCGAGTGGCGCTGGCCGCTTGCTTCATAGTGTGCAGTGAGAAGTTCTGATGTGGACGCACAGGGATGCGCCCGCATCAGAACTTTGTGGCCGGAATGATCATCTGGCCTGAACTGAAGTACCGTCCGGGATGATCTTTGCAGAGACCGGCCATTCCGTGAACCGGCCGGGTCACGGAGCGGCCGGTCTGATCGCCGTGCCCGCTAATTAGCTAATCGGAGGCAGCTGTCAAAGTTGACAGCTGCCTCCGATTACCAGAGGCAACCTTTCCCTGGGGTCTAGTGGGGGAGATCACTCCTCCGGGACGTTGCAGTTGCAGCAGCCGGAAGTAAACGAGTGCCTATCTCATGGATCTCTGCAGCATATCTATGCTGCAGAGATCTCTATGAGAGATCAATGCACTTATACTAGAAGTCCCCTAGGGGGGCTTCTAGTATAAGTGTAAAAAAAAAAGTGTTGTTTACAGTAAAAAGCCCCCTCCCCCAATAAAAGTCTGAATCACCCCCCTTTTCCCAGGTTTTAAATAAAAGTAAACAATTAAATAAATAAATAAAGTTGTTTGGTATCACCGCGTGCGTAACCGCCCGAACTATTAATTAATCACATTCCTGATCTCGCACGGTAAACGGCGTCAGCGCAAAAAAATCCCAAAGTGCAAAATTGCGCATTTTTGGTCGCATCAAATCCAGAAAAAATGTAATAAAAAGCGATCAAAAAGTCGTATATGCGCAATCAAGATACCGATAGAAAGAACACATCATGGCGCAAAAAATGACACCTGACACAGCCCCATAGACCAAAGGATAAAAGCGCTATAAGCATGGGAATAGAGCGATTTTAAGGAACGTATATTTGTTAACAATGGTTTGAATTTTTTATAGGCCATCAGATACAATATAAGTTATACATGTTATATATCGTTTTAATCGTAACGACTTGAGGAACATGCAACACAAGTCAGTTTTACCCCAGGGCGAATGGCGTAAAAGCACAGTTCCTCCAAATAAAAGAAATGCGTTTTTTTTTTCAATTTCACCACACTTTGAATTTTTTTCTGGTTTCGTTGTGTACCAAATGCAAAAATTCAGCCTGTCATTGCAAAGTACAATTAGTGACGCAAAAAATAAGGGCTCATGTGGGTTTCTAGGTGGAAAAATGCAAGTGCTATGGCCTTTTAAACACAAGGAGGAAAAAACGAAAACGCAAAAACGAAAATGGGCCCCGTCCTTAAGGGGTTAAAGCAATACCGATGTCACACAGGGGGTGGGCTAGATTTAGAAAGAAAGTATAAAAAAATCTGAGCGGATATTCAAAAATCCGAATCCGATCGGACTCGGATTTTTGGAAAAATCCAAACCGAATCCTATACCGGCCGAATCGGTTCGCTCATCAGTATACATTTCATCAAAATTATACCACAAATACAAATGACTCACAAAACCATGTGATAGTACAGTAAGATAGGATGTAAAGACTTTTCTAACCTCGAGTCCCTTGACAAGTCTGTTGGCCAGTTCTATGGTGTTGTTTGTACGATTCACCTCTTCTTGGCACCTGAGTTTCTCACCCGTTGCTTTCTCGAAAGACTGAGTCAGCCTTTTCAAATTGTTGTCCAAGTCCTTTAAATATATACATGTATGCTTGTTAAATATGTGAATTTGGAATACATCTATACATGTCTTAGATGCCCATGTCATACCAACATTTTTTAAATAAAATTAAAGATTCCATGGGTTAATGTCCACTCACCAGTGTTTGGCTGAGTGGACATTTACTTTATTTCTTTCAGACTGTCTTGTATCTGCTCTCCTCTCTATCTACAGCAGGAATAGGGAGCTTTCGGCCCTCCAGCTGTTGCACAACTATAATTCCCATCTTTCCTGGACAGCCAAAGCTAAAGCTGTCTTCCAAGGAGCTGTCTTCAAAGGATTCTCTACCCCCTGTCTAAAATCCCAGGTAGTGTGTAATTCTTCTTCCCCTCTCTGTTGCCATTGCTAACACGCAGAGGGCAGGAAATTTGTCATACCGATTTATCTTTAGCAGCTAAATGGTAGGAAATTTCTAAAAAGCTGTGCATCACGTAAAGGTGCTAGTTTACAGATCACTTTTTATCTCACTACTGTATCAGTCTTTTAAATAATAACGTGACATTTTAAAATATTATATCAAAATAAACTTACTTGAAGCTTTTTACGAATTGCATCAAGTTTTTCAGTCGCTCCTTTGAGGTCATCATTGGCTTGAGATAATGCTCTGCGTTTGGGCTCAACCTCACAATATACCTAAAAAAAAAATTAAGCAAAGTTTTACATTTAGATCATGTTACAGCCTCTCATTTCACAGGGTACACACAAAAGAGAGACAAACACCTATTAAACACTCTAGGCCTATAGATGGCTAATGGATGGCATCCACCTACAGTATGTCACCTGCCACCACCACCAGGGAATATGATGAGCCGAGAGAAGTGTTAAAGCAGGACATATCTCTATGTAAATCATAGTAAGTAATATATAAAAATTTAAAAGGTGTTGCCCTATAGATTACATTGTCTTCTTGCAGGTACTGGATTGTATGAAAATAACTATAAGCAACACCATTTTTTTTACATAAAGGGGGAATTAGATTGTACTAGCAAAGAATTACCTCATAGTATTTCACTATGTTGATGACCCAAGCACAGAGACCAGCTGCTGCAAATGACTTTAAGCGAATCAAGTCCGGGTTGAATTCCGTGTCCTTTAGGTATTGCTCCTTCACCACTTTCAGACAGTTATCATGAATATGCTCCTTGTCATAATTCACTAATGCTTGTAAAAAGTCATCAGCCTATATTGACAAAAATAATCATATCCGATAAGATAGGCTTAGAATAAAATGTACAACACGTATTAGAGAACAAAGGGTTGGACAGCCTAGTCAACCAACCAACATTTTGTTACTTCTTGCTGCTTAGATTTTGTTGCCTATTAAAGAGGTACTCCAGCGAAAAAAAGTATTTCTTATAAATCAGCTGGTTTTGGAAAGTTATATTCATTTGTAAATTACTTTTATTTCATAATCTCTAGTCTTCCAGTACTTATCCAGTGCTTTTTGTCCTACAGGAAGTTGTATATTCTTCATAGTCCAGACCAGTTGTAAATCCCCATAGAAAAACCTCTACAGCTCTGGACAGTTACTGACATGGACAGAGGTGGCAGCAAAGAGCACCGTGTCAGACTGCAAAGAATATACAACTTTCTGCAGGACATACAGCAGCTGATAAGAATGGGAAGACTAGAGATTCCTAAATAGAAGAAAATGACAAATCTCTAACTTTCTGAAACTAGTTGATTTGAAAGGATTTTTCTTTGCCAAAGTACCCCTTCATGCCCATCAGCTGTCCATCTCAAACACAGACACTTGAACTAGGACCACCTAGTTCACCTTTCACTTTGGTTTCAAAGTGGGTAAAGAAGATGGAGTACCTAGAGAAACCCACAAAACACATAAACAACATATAAACTCCATGCAGATGAAGGTTAATCAAACTCATGAACCCAGTGCAATTTATAACTGAGCTATTGTTCTCATCCAGGTTACTTACTGGTAGGTACAAAAAATGTATTAGACCCTGGGTCACAGACAGAGCTACTACAAACCGTAATAAATCTACAAGAGGGGGACTCTACACAGGGGATTCAATAAGATACATATGCAGGATAATGAAAAGGGGAAAATACAAATGAATATACATAATTTATTGAGCAAACAACATTTTTAAAAAAATTGTCTGGGAGTGCTTTTAAAAAAAAAAAAAAAAAAATCAGCAGCCATACTCACCTACCCCGATTTCCTGCAGTTGCCATTCTAATGCAGGAACTGCCTACCTTGACTGAGGCAGGTGACTGCTGTGGTCAGCGATTGGCTGAGCAGGCAGTTTTTGCAGAGACAGCACACTACGGGAAGAATAAAGTATAGAGCAGCAAGGACTGGGAGCCGTTGTTACTGCAGCGATGGAGGATTGTGGCAGGTGAGTATGGTTGCTTTATATTTTTAAAGTACAACCCAAACAAATATAAAACAAAAAAGTGTTATTAGAATTGGTTGATATAAACGCCTGTCTATCTACAGATGTAGCCAGCCTCATCACGTTAAGATATTGTATTGCACTTCTTGTGTCAGGTTACACAAACCTACATTTAACATTACTCCTCAATTACTGGGATGTCCCTACGCAAGACATTGCTGTGACAGGTTAACACATGCAAGAAAACCATGGCTAAATCTGTATATGTACTAAGTCCTGAAAAGTTATACGTATGCCAAAAACATTACCTTTCCCATAAAAGTCTTGCATGCTCTCCAGCTCCGATCTTTAGGTATCCTGCCTCGGGGGGCCAGCAGCACCATTACAGCTGCCGTAACATTAATCACAGCAGGTGGTGGGTTAGGGAAGGTTTTAAGCTCGGTAAGGTTCACCTGTGAGGCAACAATATATATTCTTAGTATTTAGACGTTGGCACTACATAGTGATATATGATGCAGTTATTGTATTGATAAATATCATCTCTGTATGTGTGTAAACCTTGGTTTGAATCTTTTTTTTTTTTTTTTTTATAGTTTTTTTTTCTCTAACAGCAACCCAGGCAAAAACATTTACAAAAAATTCTCAAGAATATACCTCTTAAGGGTAGCTTCACACACACCGTATTGCAGCAGATTTTATGCTGCGGATCCAGTACGTGTGAATGTACCCTTAGGCCATGTTCACACAACAAATGTTTAGCATAAATCACAGCCTTTTTTGTAATTTGAAACAACGGCCGTGATTTATGCTAAACATACCCTGTATTTCAATTAATGGAATCCCGGCCGGAGCGTATACACACAGTATACGCTCCGGCCGGGATTCCTTCTGGCCACCCGTAAAAATCACATGTAGTTTTCTGCTGCCGCTATTCATTGAATAGCAGCCGCACAGACCTGTCAGTCCACACAGTGGAGTGTGCGGCTCCGGCTGCATGCTCCATTGTGTGCAGCGGTGAATTGGGATGCAGGCGCCAGGGCCGTTTCTAGAGGCCGCCTGGCCGCCCGCCCCATCAGCTGCCCAGATCGCCGCCACCCCGCCCGGCATGCGCCTCCCGGGCCGGTCCCTCCAGGGAGTCGGATCTAGTACAGTGAGCTTCCGGCACAGGCAGCCTGCCACACACCTGACCGGAAGCTCACCGCTGTAGCCCCGAAGCACCCGGACTTCTCCTCTCTTCTGTTTGGCAGTGGACATGTGATGTGATCACATGACCACCACAGAGGAGAGAAGTCCGGGCGCTGCGGGGCTACAGCGGTGAGCTTCCGGACAGGTGTGTGGCAGGCTGCCTGTGCCGGAAGCTCACTGTACTTGCAAGATCAGCTGCCAGAGGGAGACGCTGCTGCAGGATCCAGGAGAGGTGAGTGTATTTTTTTTTTCTTCTCATAATTGCTGCAATGTGGGGGCTACAAAGGGGCCAATAGTATGGAAGGCTACACGGGGGGAGGGCTATACTGTGGGGGCTATTCGGATGGGGGGCTACTCGGGGGGAGGGCTATACTATGGGGGCTACTTGGGGGGAGGCATATACTTTGGGGGGCTAGGCTATACTTTGGGGGTCTACACGAGGGGAGGGCATTACTATAGGGGGCTACACAGTGGGTCTATACTATGGGGGGCTACACGGGGGAGGGCTATCCTGTATGGGGCTATTACTATCGGTACTGCACAGGGGGATTAGTACTATGGGGGGGAGCACAGGGGGGATTATTACTATAAGGGGGAGCACTGGGGGGATTATTACTATGGGGGGAACACTGGGGGATTATTACTATTGGGGGCAAAGCGGGGATTATTACTATGGGGGGAGCACAGGGGGATTATAATTATGGGGGAAGCACAGGGGGTATTATTACTATGGGGATAGAGCACAGGGGGGATTATTACTATGGGGCAGAGCACAGAGGGGATTATTACTATGCGGATAGAGCACAGGGGGATTATTACTATGGGGGGAGCGCAGGGGGGATTATTACTATGGGGGGAAGCACAGGGGGATTATTACTATATGGGGGCACAGCAGGGGATCCTACATGCAGGGGGCAACCCACATAGCTACTGACTTCACTGCACATGACACAAAAAAGTGGAAGTTGTTGTAAAAGTACGGAGCCTAAGATGTTTGTCTGGCAGGTTCAGAAGAGATGAATTGTAGCTGGAAGAAATCATCATGGAGGCCTGGACTGGATGGAGAGGAAAAGAGAAGTGACGCCTCAGATCCAAGAAGACGTCACCTGTGAGTCACGGAATTACTTTTCTTTTTGGAAGGGGGGGGGGGGGGGGGTTAGCAAGATTCGCCCTGTAGTACAAATTACCTAGAAACGGCCCAGGCAGGCGCGCCCGTATTCACCAGAAATGATGATCATCTGGATGATCCGGATGATCTTCAGTAACACCAGCCGAGATGATCTCCAGCAACACCAGCCGTTCTGTGACCCAGCCTGGTCATAGAACGGCTGGTGTTATGTACAATGTGAACATAGCTTTATAGGGTGCGTTCACACGTACAGGATCCGCAGCAGATTTGATGCTGTGTTTTTAGTTACATTAATAACAAATCTGCTGCGGATCCTGTACATGTGAAGGCACCATCACAATAGTTTACTAATTAAGTTTCACAATAAACGCATTTGATTATTTTAGAGAGTTGGTATAAAAGAATGCCAGTGTTATAATCCGTAGATATTTGTCTAGTAAAATAGATACAGCGTGCCGTGATTCCAGAAGTGGGTTTTTGTGGAATATTTTCAATATCTCTTTTCCCCGTGTCCACATGCCTTCAAGACAATTTCTGTTTAGCTTACATACGTTCTCCAGCCTCTGTATCAGTAGTATTATATGCTACATTTGCTACAATCTGCAAAAACAGAGGGGGTGGGGCCTATGCGGCGATGACATCACAGAGGGGGTCTAAGTGGCGCTGGGGGCGTGGCTAAGTGGCCCAGGTATCCCAATCCCAGATGATAAAAGATCACTTTTTACTGGAACAAGCATCATGAGGTATGATAGAAAATAAGGTATGAAAACTTCAAAATTTACCCTTTACACCTGTGTAGAGAAGTCATAATGCAAAAAGGGGGGTGAAAGTGTCACTTTAAAGACAAGGTCTGCATGGACATCATTAGCGATGTCGTCGCTCACTTACACTAGGCATCAGGCCATGTAATACAGCCCTAAACCTGGATAATCCCTAATATTAATTATTACTCTCTAATACAAGGATTATGAAAAAATACAATAAAATATACATAAACTTTGTTTAACCTAATGAATGTTGTTGCCGATCACACTCAGTAGGGTTGTAATTGAAGTTTTAGTAGCTAATATTTCTTTTCTTCTGCCATGTATAATATATGATTATGTTCTGTGCTCGGAAGATGAAAGCTTGTGTTCTAGCACGTGAGCGCCCTTCACGCCCAAAAATGTGACATCTTTTAAATATATACAGAAAAAATCTAAACGTAATTTGCATTTTGGCAACAAAATTTACCACCGCTATTTTTTTTCTTTTGCCAAGTATGTGGTACAGGAAACGCTCCATGAATGATGACTCCCCGATGAGCAAAAGAAAAGAGATCTCTTTGCATGGGAAGATACAATTGAATACTTGTAAAACATCAGTGAGACGTCTTTAAACCCCACACATTATCTTGTCAGACGTCGTTGAATCACAGTTCCTACTGAGATGCAAACCATGTTGTTTACTTCTAAAGCACAAGTTATACCAACCATTTCGTTAAAAATTAGCTGCTGCAAAGGGGTGTAGTGTATAGAGAGGATATTACCTGCATATTGCTTTGGAGTCAATAATCTCTTATTAAAAAAAAAAAGTAAAAAACTATTAAATTACGATTATAATGGGATGTCAACATAGAGAAAAAACTTTTGTTGAGACAATAACATGACCAGTCTATTATCATATTTACTTGTTTTTGACTACCAGCACTGAGCAAGGAGGAAGGAGTGGGGGAGGGAGAAGGCGCGCATGCTGCAGCTCAGCAAGACCTCTATGACACTTAAAATGTACCTGGCCGCACATCTGCTGACCTGAGTAGCAGTGAATTCCTACAGTGAATTCTACAGCCAGAAGTTTGGTTATCCATAGGCAAGAATATGCCATAACGAGATCAGAATGGGGATCATGCGCATTACAGTCTCAGAGTTTTTGTATACATGGACATCTGAACTTTCAGCCACAGAGAGGAATTCACAAATAAATATTGAACACTATTTTTAGCTAAATCCAAAGTGGATTTTTTCTTTGTTTGTTCCACTCCTGTTTACCAAATGCTGATAATGTTAGCAAAGAATGTAAAAAAATATCTATCTATCAACATCATGTATACTCATGTTACCCCCTCATGCTCTACTCAAAAAATTTTTTTTTTTAGAATACACATTGGGGAACAGTTACCAAGGAGTCTAATATGTGTGACTCTCCCAATGAGGATTGGTGTATTTTGTTCCAATATCTTGTGACTGATTAGTTTACCAGTCTGTGCGACTTATTTAAATTATAATTTGGGCGCTAATCCCAGATTATGCAAACTTTTGGGTGAATACTCAAAACAGGCGCATAAAAAAATTGCATCTAAAAATATTTTTTTATTTTTTAATAGAACTTTTTAAATAGAACATAACATCCAAATATTCACATAAAAATAGGCCCAAAGGCCATAATAAATTTCCCCCATAGAATTTGCATTGATCCATGTAAATAGATCATGTTTATCACAAGTTATTTATTATAAAATGTATTTCCTTTTTGAAAGAAATCATTGTAGCTTTGTAGTTGGTGGGTGCTATGCTACCATTTACCTTGTTAAGCGTATTTAGGGCATCATTAGCTGCAACTAAAGCCGGTTCCGCTTCCATCAGGTCGTCCTCACAGTCCTTCTGCTTCACAGACACCTCCAATTGTATAGACGCCACCTAATAGGCAAAACCATAAATCTTTTAACCTTTCAGACTCATACCTACCAGACACCAGTTTTTTCTTTAGTCCTAAAGTACTATTAACAGATAATTCACAGAAACTGATCTCAATGTATATATCCATCATAGGATTAAAACAGTTAAAGTAAATAATGGTTATTATCTTGTAATGATGGTTGATGTGTTGGAAGCAGGAAAAATAGGCAATGAGCGACCTTGACATTAATGAGTAGATGACTTGGTCAAGGTGTATCTAACACAGCAGGACTTGTGGGAGTGTTCCCAGTATACAGTGGTTAGTGCCTCCCAAAAGTGTCAAAAGTAGGGTAACTGGTGAACAATGGATTGGGTCATGGGTGCCCAAAGGCTCACTATGTATAGGTGTTTGCAGCTATTGACTAGTCAAGTGGAGTGCCCATACTTAATACTACAATAACTGTTGGAATGACTGATGACATAACCAAACGTAACATGGTCCAACAGCACCAAAAAACAATGTTCAATAAGGCCAGCTTGTAGACTCTGGATGACCTCCGGGAAGCTAACAATCCTAAATATGGGAGTCTGTACTTGCCAAAGAGAAAAAGTCACACAGCCTGATGACATGTCAATAGTAGGGATGGTCCGAACCCGCCGAGGTTCAGGTTCGGATGAACCCGAACGCTCAGCATCGGATTCCCGTTGTCTGCCCACTCCGTGCAGCGGGCGGATCCAGCGGGAGGACCGCCTGGAAAACTGGGATACAGCCTATGACTATGGCTGTATCCCAGTTTTCCAGGCGGTTTTCCCGTTAGATCCGCCCGCTGCACGGAGCGGGCAGACAGCGGGAATCATTACCGAGGGTTCGGGTTCGTAGGAACCCGAACCGAACTCCGTTCGTACCTTTCCTAGTCAATAGTTATTTTTCATGACAGGTACACTTTAAACTAAAGTATTGGCTACTAAGGTTTTGTTGCCAGATAGAACAGGACACCTTCAGAGGCCTCAATGGGTTACAAATATTTTGGTGGCAGAAGGGAGACGTGCATAACTTTAGACAAGTGGTTTTAATGTTATAGAATACTGGTTTAGCTTATATATGGTGGTTCAAGAAGATATGACAACAGTATTGTGTGCCATTATGTGAAATATATTGATTTTATGTATATAAAATACAAGAAAATTTAGATTTTTGGGGGGTTCAGTGTTGCTTTACTTATATTATATTTTTCTCTTTTTGTTTCAGTTTTTAACCAATCAAGAAATATAATAATAACTAAACCAATCATGGAGGAGTCAAATCTAGTTTGGGTTTATATAGACTCAAATTCTTGCACATTTCCGCAAACCAATTTCCCTTCATCGGGGGGGCAGAGCTGGTTGACAGCAACCACATGGCTCTTACATAGTAGTCTCAGATTTAAATGAAAGTAGCTAAATCCCTCAGAAAAGAATAATTGTATTGCCTAGATCCTTAATAAAAGCTACTCTGTAAAATGAGCTCTCTAATGTCCTATCAAATCAGTCTAAGAGCTAAAAGGTGAGAGTATTCTGAGTGAGGTGAAGTGGTAATCGTGTTGAAAAAATACAGCTAGATGCCCTATGATCACAATTCTTCACACATCTCACTCCCTGGAGAGCGGCTTGTTGAAAACGGTTTGTCTACAAAAGGTGTACTTTGTGCTGAGTGTTCCTTGGCAACTCTAAATGACTGCATTTCACTGACCTTTTGCTCCTCTGCATCAGCAATGGTCTTTTCCTGGCTCACTTTCTCGGTCTGAAGCCCTATTTTAGCTATTAGAGCTTCGGCATCCTGGTTTCTCTGTTTCAATTCCGCCTCTTGCGAAGCAAGTTTGGCTTTTAGATCTTCTACCTGCAGGACAAAAAAGACAAAAAAAAAAAAAAAGATAAAATGTTTTTAGAATTTTATATTTTTCTTTTATAGATGTATCAGTATTAAAAAGATTTAGGGTCTTCTGTCTAAAATAACACCCTCTTCCTCCTCCTCATCTACTATACCATCAGGAGCTGCACTAAACGGACTATAGAAGAATAATCAGGAATGTATGTATGTAATGGTCTTGGGGGAATAAAAACAGCTGTAGGCTGTTCACGCACACTGTCAAGATGAAGAGCATTTTTATTGGATCGCCATTGTTTAATGACAAATAATGGTCGTCCAGTAAAAACAGCCGTCATTTTGACAGTGTGTGTAAACATAGCCCTTAAGTGCAGTTAACATGACTATAGTAGCATATTGCTAAATTTCTAAATTGCTAATAGTCACTAACGTATTAGCTTAACCTATGCACCCATTTATAGCTGGATCAGTTTGGTTTGTACTCATAATCTGCCCCCCCCCCCAAACTGCTTTTACTGTAGGATAGCTGCTTGTAATCCATGATCTGTCCTGGGGTCCGTTTGGCAGGTAATGCAGTTATTGTCCTAAAAAACAACTTTTAAACTTGCAGCCCTGTGTCAAATTGGCGTGGCATAGAGTGTCTGTGCCCTAGGCTTGCAATGCCCCTTCTCCCTGCACTCTTTACCATTAGGAATGCCCTGGGCAAAATTTCTCATCACTTGTCTGAACACTTCACATGTGCTGGATCGTTAAAGTGACTGTACCACCAGGCCCAGGCTGAAGACCACCAAATAATACAGTGTAACATGGGCCAGATTCCCCTGATGAGGCTGTTGAGTTAACAGTGAAACACGAATGGTGTTATTTCTGTGCTTTTTACTGACATGTACACTGCCTATGATTTAATATAGAAATTGGTAATTCTTCTAGTGTGGAATATCATGCAATTGTGCTGCTAGAATCTCTGCTATATTCATGCATTGTGCATGTAGCCCTTTTTTATTGCATATTTAAATTTATCTCTATTGTTTGTAGTCTATTTTATGGCCCTTTCACTACAGAAGGGGTGCAATGTACATGGTTCATGTGCCCATGTGCGAAAGTAAACAAGTCTATGCGCTTTTTTTTTCCCTGTAGATTTTTCTTTCTAATTTTCCCAGTCATATCATTCAGGACAGTTTTACATCTCATTGTGCCATCTAAATAAACCATCAGTATCATAGTCTGTATAAATCCAGAACTCCACCCACCCCGAGACTGGTTGCAAATGTATCTACATACACAGACAGCACTTATAGGTGAAGCATTCCCTTCATCAGTTTATCAGATTTGTATCTATGAATCTGCTCTTTTCTTTTTTATTGTCTATTAACCAAAATTGCATAATAGTTTTTTTTTTTTTACAGTTTGTATATTAGCTTACATGGAGCAGCATATTTCAAGACAGATTTCCTTTACATATGCCATCTGAGTAGTCTTTAGTAATACCAGTAGAAGATCATGCAAAACCGACTATGGTATGAAAGAAAAAAAAAATGGCCATGTTATTAGCATTCCTGTGAAACGTCCGTGGCTGGGTGCACACAGCAGTATACATGGTATACATGGCGGAACATTTACTCACAAGAACAATGAAGAAGGAAGAAAGGATTTCGATATTAATTGTGGCTGACTGGCCTCTGTGTGTGTTATATTCATTCTACTATTAGTAAATCTAAAAATTATAGGTTACCATTCCTGCAGCCATTTATTTCGCCCCATTAATATAAACTTACAACGTGACGCACCATGTGGAATGGAGTTTGGTTACATAAATGGGATATACTCTGTTAATGCTATTAGGCCTGTAGACTTACCTGCGATGCTGTGCTTTTCAGCTTTTGCAAACCGTTCTCTAAATGTTCCATTTTCTGAGATAACTCTTTCCCTTTTCTGTCCAGAAGATTTTTGTATAAGTTTATTTGCTCCAAGAAACTTTTTGGGGTGGTATAATTATAGCGTTTCTCGTTCTGATAGTATTTAGCGCTGATTTCATTGACGCTTGTGTGGACATACGCCATGAACTGACTGATTGACTCTTTCACGTTTGCCTGTAAGAAATGCAGGAAAGAAAGCATAAAACAAACAATCATGGAAACGGTCTATCGTACAATATAAATAACACAACATGGAATAAAAATAAACTCGGTAAGACCAAGATACTGTTATATATTTGAAAAGGAGCAGCAAGTGGCGAGAATGGGGCCATCTCAATGACAGAAGCCTTAAAAATAAAATATTCCCCTATTTTATTGCCGTACTCATGATATTGTTCTAAAGTCGAATCCATGATTACACATGAATCGAACGGCGCCTACACGTGGTAGCCGGTGCCGCATTCCTTTTATTGAACCGCAGCCCAGTTCTTATGTACGGCACCATTCTATTCATGGTTACCGGGTCGGGGGTGAGACACTGGAGGCGAGCCGGCCCGCCCCCAGTGGGAAGAAACCCCTGCCCCTCCATGACGTGGCTGCATGAGTCGGCCGATTCTGCTGTATTGGCTGCAGGAACATTATTTTTTCTTACAATTGAATTGTGGGCACCGTTGGGTGTGCCCCAAATCAATTAACCATTGACTACAATGTAAAGTATGGCCGCCAGCTGTACTTTACATTGTGTGAACAGCTATTGTTTGCCAAACAGCGTCAAGAAATTACGGTCACGTTCATTTTTTTAACACCCGTTCTAAAATAACGATGCAATGCCACCACTGCAGAAAAGAACGAACGCTGATTTTATTACAATCAGTGTCCGTACTTTTCTTTTCTCATAGCTTTTACCTTTTCAATACAGATGAATTAGTACTAAAAAGTAAGTATACAAATAATACAGGCACCTGGGAGGTGTAGATTACTATCGTGCCTGTACATTAACTTATTCAGATCCCTGTTACATACAGTATACCCTTTTAGTGTGGGGTTTCTTTTTCCCTATGTAAAGTATACTATATTTACATTTAAGTTAATATGTATGGTATCCTATGTTTTTAGGTGTTTTTGGATTTCTTTTTTCTATACCAATGCACGTTTGCAATGCACTTGATTTATGCTACATCTTTACAGTATACATACTTTTATGTTTATTCACCCAGTAATTTTTTTATTTATACATAGAATTTTTGCTTATGTGAGAATTTTTAAACGTGAACCTGTCACTGTTAAGAAACATTGACATGTCACACAAAACATGTAAAAAAAAAATCTGATTGGTCAGTTTTTTTTACGCAGGTGTCAATTATTGAGTGTTGTGAAAAATCTTGTTTTCCTTGCCCAAAATGTATTATTTGGTGCATATGCATTCATAATTTTTGTGCAATTTTGGGGGTAATAAAGTACACTAGGGTAGTAGTAGAGTACTGCTGCACATTTTTTTGCATAAAAATGTAAAATTCACCCATAAATTACATATAAACTTTGACTAATCACAAACCACACCCTCTCCTAGGAAAAAAGAGAGAAGGGGCAAATGTAGTGAAAAGCGAGATAAAAAAAACTAAAAAATTCTATTTGATAAATAAAAAAAAGTTCAAAGTGATACAAACCCTCCTAGTGACAAGATGCAAAGACAACAAGGTGGGGAGTTGTGCCCTTTTCCTGGCATTACCTAGTAATAGGTGGTGGCTAGAGATGAGTGAACCTCGAGCATGCTTGAGTCGATCCGAACCCGAACTTTCGGCATTTGAACTTAGATAAAGCCCTAAGGCTATATGGAAAACATTGATATAGTCATTGGCTGTATCCATGTTTTCCAGACAACGTTAGAGCTTTATCCAAGTTCAGCAGCCCCAACTAATCAAATACCGAACCCGGTTCGCTCATCTCTAGTGGTGGCTAAATGCACAAACCTAGACCAATCAGAATTTTTTTTTAAAGTGACAAGAATACTTTTCCAATTTTTTTTTTTTTTTTTTTGTGTGTATAATTTTTCAGTGTGTAATGTTGAAGGTTTTTTTTATTATTATTTTATACCTTTCGTGTTCAGAAATAATTACAACCTCATGCACATGCCCATATTAGAGCTCAATTTTGTATGGAGTGGTCATTGGGCTTTCATAGAGGTAAATGGCCTTGACTGTACCTACATATATCTCTGTTTACTTATGACACCTTTTTTTCTGTCCGATCTTGTGAATCCAACATAAAAAATTATTATAGCACATTCCACTGGCATAAAACAGAGCTTTTTTTCCCCTAAAAGTACTGTTTAGAGATAGAAGATCCCACATTACATAGAGATATATGGGATGCCATGGGCCGCCTTACAAACTCTGCTTGTACAGAGACCTTATTCCTGCAGTATCCATTTTACCTTCATTGACTTATAAATGAATATAGTCCAGCGAACCTACAGCCTCATCAATGGAACAATAATTTATGGGTTTATTTACAAGATTAACCCTCTAGAATTAATCAGAGGATGCCGGGAAATCAATTAATAAGAATTAAATAAGGTACACCTAGTGCGCTGAAAGTTACACATAATTTACCAAAACGCTGTCAATAATGGCTCCAACTTCAGACGTATTAGCAAACGCTATTGGAGTGTTTAATGATAGAATTAAATGATGGAATATTTTTCAGTGATTAAGCCGGGGAAGCATTTTAATTGCCCGCTTTCCAGTTTAATATTTTCTATTAGAAAAACTAGAATATTATTGATAGATAATCCATGTGCATTAGGCTTGTCTGCCGCTACATAGCCCCCAATTATTTTTCTACATTCGCAAAAACAACTATGAATTTATATTACGTTGGACTAGAAGGGGATGAAAGTACTAGTTGTAGCTTTTAACATATCCACTCAATTAAAACTTAAAAATCAGCTGAATTTTACATTACAGCCAAAAACTGTGTGTGAGGTTGTGCCTTTTTTTTTTTTAACATTATAAACAAACTAAATCTACCATGGAGTAAGGGTATGTTTCAATCACGTACATTTTTCAAGACTCAGTAGCATAGCGGACCACACTATTGAGTCCCTCAGAATTAACACATACATTCAGAAATTGAAGTGAACATAGCCACTAAATGTCTATGGGCCTATAGGGAGTACTCTGTGGTATACACTGGTAACCATTTTGACAGGTTGACGTTGTATACTGCGAGCATAGAGAGAAAACATGGTGGAAACATAGCCTCGTCAATGATTGACACAGACTGTGGTGTTCTCAAGAGTGCAGAGAAAGATGTACCCAACCTGGAGCAGGCTTGCAGAGGGGTTCCCTTCAGATGGTGGCGCGACCAGTTGTGTTCAATAAAAGAAAACGCCACTAAAACCGCTCCATGTGAATTAGCTAATGGTAATCAAGTGGGATATAAAAACAATAAACAAGTACAACGCGTTTCGGCTCCCAAAATCATCATGGAGTCTTCATCAAGTAAACCTGATCACCTGATGAAGGCTCCACAGTGATTTTAGGATTCGAAACACGGATCCTAAAATCCTGTAATCGGAAGCCACCCCCATCATTTACTTGTAAGTTAGACTTTAAATAGATGTGTATAATATGGTGTATGGTGATACCTGCAGAACCCTGCACACCTGTACACATATCCTGTCCATAAAGTACAGTACAAAATGATGAGATGTATATCTGCAGACTGTAAAAGCAGGAAAAGGTCTTCCAGAAAAGATGGTAATGGTCCTGGATAATTTGTCATGAAGCAGTAAAATAACTATTGTTGTAACGTAAAGCTTAACAAAGTGGCACAGCATGGGAGACATGTCAAGCCATGGAGCAGCTGGTTGTAATTCATGCTGCTTTTGCAGAAAACACTAATCGTTGTAGAGCGGGATTCTTTGATGATTGGCCTCCTTTGCATTCGCAATTTGTCACTTTCTCTTATGATAAGGTCAGCGGTGACAGCACTTCCTGACTTTAACAGCTGTGGCTTCTGAAACGGTCATTGTGCAAATACTAATTGCAGTAATTTCATTAACATAAATTATTTATTCTGCCATTCCGGTTTATATACCGTGTTGTCTTTTTTTTTCTGTATCAGCCAGTTTTCAAATACACAAAAATACAAAAAAAAGACAAAAACTCAAAAGCAATGGCTTCAACTTTTTTTTTTTTTTTTAAATAAATAAACTGAATTCCAATATATAAGAAATATTTCTCAAAAATATATCAATACAAGGAACAATGTACTGTAATAATTAGGAATTTGGGAAGAATTTGTAAGCGAGACTTTGCATCCTACTTTGTATGTTAGTGAGCACAGTTGAGGTTAAATCAGATGTACCAGTAGTACATCGCTTTGTGATTTTTATATGAATGGACCGGCGCCAGCACAGGGATGCCAGGGCCGTGGTCCTATTTTTGAAACGCGGCACAGTTCCTGGGCACAGTGCCGGTTTATTCCCAAGCACCGGCCGGTCATGAAGCACTGGAGGCAGGCCCGCTAGTCCATGGTTTGACAATCTCCCCTTTACTCTTTGAATTCTAATGGAGCCGCGTCACAAAGGGGAGGGGGTTTTGCTTCATGCCCAGCCGGTGCTTGGAAATAAACCAGTGTTGGACCTTGGAGATCCATTCCACTAAGGATGGGGGTCCTACAGAGAAAGCCAATTAAGGGGAACTAACAAGTTGTCAGCTGTAAAATGCATTGAGACCCTTATTCAAAAGCTCAAACAAACAATCACCCTTAACATAACATTTTCTACCAGCCACTCTTCAAGTGTCCACTCTCTTGGTCAACCTCTTAGAATAACAAGTTTGGAGCATATTTTCTGTGTTGTGTGATTTTTTTTTTTTATTCCTCATGGTAATTTATGGTTAATCGGCCACTAGGTGTTACAAGTCCCCTTGTTAAAGACATCCAGTGGTAATCCAGAGGTTTGGGCTCCATGGATACGGAGACACACTGAGATGGTAAAGCATTACAGTCTCATTGTGTCTTCATATGTTTCGAGACCTGAACTTCCGGATTAGCAGTGGATCTTGCCATTGATCCAGAAGCCGCCTATGCGTGGTCATGCTAACTACCCGCCTCCCGGATGGAACAGTGGTCTCTACCTTAATGAATACATGGATAAAGTGTGACTGGAGGACGTGAAGAAAGACCCCGGTATTGTATCCGCTCTCGTGGGGGGTCACTGATTGTATAAAGTTGAAATGAAGTTTGAAAAATGCCTGTCTATATGTGAAAAGCGATAATAGAAGAATTCATTTGCAACTATAATTTGTTGTGTCATCTGTTGTTTGTATACTGTTGGATCCACTGGGGTCAGCGGTCCCAGTTTTGACACGAAAACCCAGAGTGATTGCGGTGTATATGTACTGTTTTGAGGAAAAGGAATGGGCATTTTAGATTTCAACCACCCAATTCTTTTGCTCTTGGAGAAACAAGCTGTAGCCAGAGGAGTCTGACAGAGGCCAACTCCTCCTCCTTGTTCATTGGTTGTTCAACCAGCAAAGGCAGCCAATGCCAAAGGCAGCCATGCACTTTCAATTATTGTCGATTGAATGATTGTTCAGTCGACAGCTGTCTCTCCCGATTTCTCCAGTTCAGCATGGCAAAACATTAATGTGTTGTCTATGGAGAGAGGAGGGGTGAGCTGCTGCCAGCTCTGACGGGGGCCTATCACTCCCAAAACAATCAACCATTCTTTCTTCCAATATTACACTGGTCAACAGCCAAAAAGGTTCCGATATGAAAACAGTTGAACTTAACTAATTTTGGGGTGCTGAGATCGAAACTGATGATCAAATTTTGAAATTGGCTCTAATTTTCAAGATATAGACGTACTTTCTATACTTCTCACAGCCTGTGATACAATACTAGGAAAAGTTTGCATCTTCAGTATTGCATCATCAACTGGTATATTGCATCATCTTAGAATGACCAATAGTTATGGTTCACACTGCGTTTTTGCTATTCGTGTTTTTTAATCCGTTTTTTGCGAAAAACGGATGAAAAAAACATGCATTTGGTGTGCATCCATTTTGATCTGCTTTTCCATTGACTTCAATTATAAAAAAAAAAAAAAAACTAATCCGTTTTTTTAACAGACACAAAAGTAGTTTTTTTTTTATAATGGAAGTCAATGGAAAAACGGATCAAAACGGATGCACACAAATGCATTAGTTTTTCATCTGTTTTTTGCAAAAAACGGATGAGAAAAACGGATTGCAAAAACGCAGTGTGAACCTAGCCTAAGGTATTGAGTTACATGGAACCCATGAATGCTTGCAGATTACTGTTGGACAGTTGACAGTTTGTATGAATACAAAAGACACGTGTAAATGCACTGAGAAGCCATTGAATAAGGACCTACATTCCAGAGTTCAATAAACATAATTAATTTGTAAAAATTCTTGGATCTGCCTGTAAATTGTAGTTGATTTCAGATAGAACTAAGTTTCCTATGAATATATTTAAAAAGTTTATGAACAGTAAACTTGCTTCCTTATGATTGCAGAAGTAATAAATATGTCGGCTATTATACTGTATTCTATACAATTCACAAAACAGTAACACGAGAACTTCCATATCATAGAAACTAGAGCCAATTAACATTTTTCCTTGTGATATTTGAATTCAGCGCATAAAAATCATTAAGAAATGGAGAATTTTATTTCTGAACCAAACAACTTTTGAAAATTTGTTGACCAGTGTTATCTGTCGGAGGAGAGTCAGGGGGTCACCATACACTTAGAGAGTCATCAGAGTCTACCAATGTCACTGGGTTTGTTGACTTCTCTAAACATCTTAATACCATTTTTCCCTGAAAATAGGACATCCTACTGTAATAAGACACCCCCACTATCCTTCCAACTAGCTTAAAATAAGGAACCCCCCTAAACCAAGGCACTCCCTAAAAGTAAGGCAACCCCCCAAAGGTAAGGTCACTAACCACCCAACCGACCCAGCCCCCCTTACTCAACCAATCCTCTTGTGGACCTTGACAGAAGGCGCCGCACACTGTTCCATGGCCCCCACAACCATTCGCACTTCCTGAAGTCCTACTGCACGTCCCAACTTCCTGCCGCTCCGCCGCACATCTTGATGTCCTGTGAGTATGCCAGGGGGAAGAGAGCCAAGGAGGGAGGCAGCTGGGCGGATGGCAAGGGGAGAGAGCCGAAGGGGGAGGCCAGGGGGAAAGAGCCGAGTGGGAAGGCTGGGGGCAGAGAGCTGAGGGGGAGACGGGGGGACAGAAATAAGACATCTCCCCCAAAAAAGACATGATGCCTCTTTTTGGGGAAAAATTAATATAAGGCACTGTCTTATTTTCGGGGAAAACACGGTATGTACGGTCACCATTAGAAATAAGATGATTATGTGTCCTGGTGGTAGAAGTGATTGTGTCCAACTAATATGCTGTCCATTGTATCAGATCAGTAAATGCACAATTTACTCCATGAATATTTTTCTTATTGCACTAGTCCCACATCTTATATACGCACACAGTAACAACAAGCCTACACCCCTACACTGAAAGCTGTCTATACACACAGACTGGAACTTTAAATTGCACATATTGCTGGATAATTAGAGACGTGTTTTTACACTTTCAGAGCCAAACTAAACCGTACCTGATAGCACTGCATTGTGGGTTTAATTATCATATAGCAACTTCTGGAAAATCATACATACAATGAATTATAGTAATCTAGATAACAATGGGAAATAGCAGCTATTTCACATAATATTCATCCTAACTGTGTTTTAAGTTGCAGGTGCACGGCGAATAAATTCTGTGTCACGCTATATAAAACCGGAAACCATTACATCTTACAAATAGGTTTACAACCAATTAAAACAAAGTTTAAGCATTATAGTCATATAGTAAGTTTAGGTTTTTTTTTGCCTTGTTTTTTTTTTCTTTTTTCTTTTCTTCTTTTTAAATTTAAGGCAATGTTGGGATCTACATTTTGTCCATATTACATTTCTGGACATAATATAGTAATAACAGCCTTTTTCACTTTAATATTTTAAAGCCTTGACAATGGTTCATGTCATATGAATAGAAATGAGCGAAACGGGTTCGGGTTTGAGTCGATCCGAACCTGAACGTTCGGCATTTGATTAGCATTGGCTGCTGAACTTGGATAAAGCTCTAAGGTTGTCTGGAAAACATGGATACAGCCAATGACTATATCCATGATTTCCACATAGCCTTAGTGCTTTATCCAACTTCAGCAGCCACCGCTAATCAAATGCCGAACGTTCGGGTTCGGATCGACTCGAGCATGCTCCAGGTTTGCTCATCTCTACATATGAAATATCTGACTGTTCTTCCATAGGAGGTTGGTGGTAATGTTTAGGTTTCACCAGTAGATGTCAGTATATTATGGACAGAAGCCACATTAATCAGCAAATGAAACTGTTCACCTGTTATTCCTGATGCCACAGTAGCACATGTTATAAAATAATTTAAATTTTTAAATGGTTAAATTGTATACGGTATACATGTTGCATAAATAGAGATTGTGAGCTGCTAGATTTCCTGATCTGTGATCTGTGTATTTATACAGAACTGCAGAGAGCCCATGCAGCTTCAGAGAGCTATTCTACATCAGAGGTTTACATTGATTAACAAAATGTTCCTATTGATATTTAATTTTTTTTTTATTTAGTTCACATCGCAGTTTCTGAAAATGCAGTTTCTCCAAATGGACCACGGTAACGAGGATCTGTCAGGTGCAATACGATGGAATATGGGACTGAGGTGAAGCTAATATTGCGGTATATTTTGGGACCCCACCCCTGTCCTCTACCGCAGCGTAGATGCTCTAGATCCACTGATTTCAATGGACTGAATGTACCCTAGTTGAAATAAATGGATCTGGAGTGAGTAGTAATATACATTTATGCATAAAGTTTTGCTGACATATACACAAATGTACTGTACAGTATGTACAAATGTGAACATGTCCTAAGACTGCACTGACACCTCTTCAACTAATTCTATTTAGTGCTAGAAAAAAATTGGATTTATAGGAAAAACTTTATCCAAATGTATTTTTCCTATATCATCTTTGCTTTACTTCTGTCTTCTGTACAGTGTGCGATGGCTTTGTGGCAGACACAAGCCAATATGTGGATATAGGTGTTCTTAGACATGTCTTTATTTATGTTCCAAGCAGCCGTGCTGTATTCATATACAGCTTATTGTTATGGGTAACAGGCAAGCAGGTAGCCTCACAGGTCCCAGTGGCTGTCAGATAAACCCCCCCGGGAATCACAGCACATTCTCTCAGCTGGTGACTGTGTTTCTTTATCAAGAGAGAAAGAAAAGTAAAGCTCCTGATCTAGAGATGAGCCAACCGGATTCGGGTTCAAGTCCATCCGAACCCGAACTTTCAGCATTTGATTAGCGGTGGCTGCTGAAGTTGGATAAAGCCCTAAGGCTATGTGGAAAACATGGATATAGTCATTGGCTGCATCCATGTTTTCCAGACAACCTTAGAGCTTTATCCAAGTTCAGCAGCCACCGCTAATCAAATACCGAACGTTCGGGTTCGGATGGACTCGAACCCGAACCCAGTTCGCTCATCTCTATCCTGATCACATTTTTTTTTCATATATAATGGGGGGGGGGGAGGAATAAACAAAATGTTTTCAGTAGTAAAAACAGACAAGACTCCGAAATGACTGTGAATTTCATTTTTTACCATATAATTGAAATGTTTTTGCCTTTAAATGTTACTTTTTCACACAAACTATTCGCAATGAGGGGACTTCATGCATAAACTTTTTCAAACAAGACAGGCTAGTAACACTATACGTATGTGCAGTGTCCCAGAACATGCAGACTACTACTCCTATTATGGCCATTTCTATTGCTGTGTCAATGCCTGTTCTGGTAAGTGTTTGCACTGCAACTGCTGCTGGTTTTCCCCTAGTATTCTCTGGTAATGTGCATTCTCATGTGTATTCTCATGTATTCCTGTGTATTATTACAGTGTACAGTGGTATGCAAGGCTGTTGATCACGTGACCTGTAACCATGGTTCCTCCAATGGCTGACTAGCTCTGGCCAAGAGCAACCATGTGACCTCCCACTTCCTGCTGACAATTTGGTCTTCCCCCTGCTTCCAAGCAAGGAGGTTGTGTGGTTCTATCCTCTCCCACAGAAGAGTGACTGAGTCTGCTGCTATATTCAAGTCTTCGGCTGTATCTGCCTGCTCAAGTGTCCGGAGTCTTCTCTCTCATCTGGGTGTCATTCCGTTATCTCTCCTCATCGCTACAAGGATTCACAGCAAGTATTATTCTCAAGCTAATCCACCCAGCAACGCTATTTCTCTCATACTCCTACTCCCATCATCCGGCACGTATTCTCACAGCCTATGCAGCACCACTCCTGCCTTATTGGTCAAAGCCTGCTATATACCCGGTTGCATCCGGAGAGAACTGTTGCTACTAGTTACCTCATCTATAATAAAACCGCTGTTACTGAACCCTGGCATTGGTGTCCACTAACTGGTGCCCTGACTAAGTGCAGCGAAGAATCGCATGCCCATCATCACCCGCAGATTCCACAGACCGGCCCTACAGCTGTGCTGCCCTCAGGCCTATACCGTGACAAGTATAACCCCTGCAGCTGCCCCGGTCATTGCCCGCTCATAACACCAGCACTGCGGAAGTGGCCCCCAGGGGCCAGGGCATCGCATTTTTGGCGTCACGAACAGGATCTACCCGCCACGCGGTGTACCAGATCTACAGTTTAATATCGTCTCCAGAGACTGTGCTAAAATTGCCATGGGAGTTCTGATAACTGAGTCGCTGCACGGCTGGGACTGTACACAAAATGGCCGCTTCTTGCTGTTATTTCTACCTGCGCCATCCCCCGGTGACGAGGGGGTTAACTGCCATGCGGCCGAGAAGCGGGAATTGCTTGGCGCCATTGATAATGACTGTGTCTCTCCTGATTGGCCGGCCGCTTCCACTGACGTCATTGTTGCTGGGCAGACTTTGGAGCCTGATCCTCCAGCCTGGCGCTCCTCCCCTTCCTGCTACAAGTTCCGGCCAGTGGAACGCAAGATGGCGGCCTATGAAGAGCACCTGCCTGCAGCCCCAGCGCTTGTGATGCCTACACTGCCTGAGAGTCTGCATCTGCTCAATCCTGCGTGCCTGCTAATGCCGCCACCCTCCGACAGCGATATCAGTTGGGGCTCTACACCAGTCTCCAACGGTCCGGAGGAAGAGCCTGTCTCCATCGCCAGCGTCTCACCGGGATCTCGTTGCTCCACCACCTGCGACCACCACCGCTACGAAGCCATGTGGCCCCTACTGTCTGCGACCACCACCGCTACCTACCATGTGGCCCCTACTGTCTCTCCTGTGACCACAGTAGCCCCTACTGTCTCTCCTGTGACCACCGTGACCCCTAGCCTCGTGGTCACCACCGCAGCAGATGAGGCTCCTGCTCCGGCTTCCTCCCGGTATTATCCCTGGGAGAAGAAGAGGGGTGCCACTTGGGGCCCTCCAGGACACCTCTATTAGGTGTTCTCTTCAAAGGCTGAGTTCTTTGACTGTGTTTTTTTTTTTTGTGCTGTTTCACCATTTAGTTCCTGCAACGTTCAAGGTTCGTGCCTGGTCCTCCTGACCAAGTTCCCTGTACTAACCAGCCATGAGCTGATGGACACTTACCATAACAAAAGGTTCTCTAGTGCCTGTCCCAGAGCCTTTTACATGGACGATTTCTAATTGCCTAAAAGAGACTCTACCTAACAGAGACACTTAACCCATTCCTTCCTAATGCACTTTCCTGTGATTGTGTGTTCCACACAGGGTATTATTGCACTTATTTCATTATTGCATTTTTTTTTCTACTATGGCATTTCAGTGTTATCAAAGTCTTTGTATTTCCTCCTCTGAGTAAGCACAAGGTTACATAGATTGCCTCAGAGTAGAGTGCCTCTTTTGTAAAACAGTATATTTTTCCAGTGTCTAAGTCAGATAGCTCCTCCTCTGAGTAAGAGAAGTCAGTCCACATATACCTCAGAGAAAGTCCAGTTTATGTAGGAGTGTACTTTCTCATCCAGTCTCATTATTGTCTATATTATCTCTATAGCTGGAAAGATTTAGTTGAGCCAGTTTGTATGCAGATTTTTCTCAGATTTTCATTCAGATTTCTCTCAGATTTTCATTCAGATTCATGTGAGCCAGTTCTCCTCAAGACCTCGCAGTATTTGTTGTCTGTTGTGTTTCCTTTCCTTTTGTTTCCAGTATTTGTTCGCCTCTGTCTTGTCCCAACACAGTAGTTATCACACATAGTCTTACCTAATATTCACACTGGTCCATACATATTGCACCTTGCATACCCTTTCGTGTGTTTGGCCTGTGGAGTGCTTGTGTGTGTGATTGAGTGGTATGAAAGGGAGCTCCCCATGTATGTTTGCTTTTATTATTTTGTTCTTTTCTCTTCCAGGTATCCAAGACACTACTCAGACACGCCAAGGTAGTACACAGGTCTTCACAGTTCTCTTTTCCAGTAGGGTAACACATTTAACAGAAAACCTACTGTCTAACTGGCTGGAATATTGAGGGTCCCCCGCCAGCAGTTAAGTTGTCCTGGCTTACACGTCAGATGGTTCACGCACTAGCTACCTGGTCGCCAGAGTACGTTAGGCACCCCTAGGTGAAGTCCTGCCACTAGGGTTTCTCATTCTCTCTCTTCTCACCTGTGCCTTGGGCGTGGGAAACACACACCTCATCACACTCACTCTCATCATTCATTCCTGTTGTTTGATTGTCCAGTCTATTCATGTTTGCTGCCTTCTAGATTCGCCGAGGTCGGCTCAAACTTGCTAGGGAGGTATGCAGTGTCCCAGAACATGCAGACTACTACTCCTATTATGGCCATTTCTATTGCTGTGTCAATGCCTGTTCTGGTAAGTGTTTGCACTGCAACTGCTGCTGGTTTTCCCCTAGTATTCTCTGGTAATGTGCATTCTCATGTGTATTCTCATGTATTCCTGTGTATTATTACAGTGTACAGTGGTATGCAAGGCTGTTGATCACGTGACCTGTAACCATGGTTCCTCCAATGGCTGACTAGCTCTGGCCAAGAGCAACCATGTGACCTCCCACTTCCTGCTGACAATTTGGTCTTCCCCCTGCTTCCAAGCAAGGAGGTTGTGTGGTTCTATCCTCTCCCACAGAAGAGTGACTGAGTCTGCTGCTATATTCAAGTCTTCGGCTGTATCTGCCTGCTCAAGTGTCCGGAGTCTTCTCTCTCATCTGGGTGTCATTCCGTTATCTCTCCTCATCGCTACAAGGATTCACAGCAAGTATTATTCTCAAGCTAATCCACCCAGCAACGCTATTTCTCTCATACTCCTACTCCCATCATCCGGCACGTATTCTCACAGCCTATGCAGCACCACTCCTGCCTTATTGGTCAAAGCCTGCTATATACCCGGTTGCATCCGGAGAGAACTGTTGCTACTAGTTACCTCATCTATAATAAAACCGCTGTTACTGAACCCTGGCATTGGTGTCCACTAACTGGTGCCCTGACTAAGTGCAGCGAAGAATCGCATGCCCATCATCACCCGCAGATTCCACAGACCGGCCCTACAGCTGTGCTGCCCTCAGGCCTATACCGTGACAAGTATAACCCCTGCAGCTGCCCCGGTCATTGCCCGCTCATAACACCAGCACTGCGGAAGTGGCCCCCAGGGGCCAGGGCATCGCATATGACTCACTGTTCGCATTACACACAGATGCATCTCCCATACTTTCTTACATGTCTATGAGATGCACAGTACTCCGTCATAGAGGATTTATTAAGCTCCTCTTACATTCCTAGGAGCACTTATTGCTAATAATCAGCCCATGTAAAAAGGGCCAGTGATCAGCTGATGAACAAGCTCGGTCATCAGCTGATTGGGTCTTTTGGTGTGTTGTCAAATCATTGTTGTCGGACGCACACAGTTTTGTGTAAACAGGGAATGTGCAGTTTATAATGATGAATTTTAATAACCGCATAACATATTCAGCGATTGTCCATGTGGCCTGACAACATGATTGACTAAGCCTTGTAAAAAGCTCTGTGCAAGTATGCCGATCTAGCTGAACAGCGTTCATTATTGGGGCAGTGTTAGTTTGTGTGTAAGGGCCTAAAGCTTATTGGTATTTTTCTGACCATTAAATCGTAACTGTCATTTCAGGGTCATTTTTCTGAAAACATTAAATATAAACAGTTCAAGCGATTTTAAGAAATTCTGTAATAGGTTTTATGTACTAAAAGAGTTTCCTTCTGGACTGAAAAAGCAATCTCCCAGCCTCCCCCCTCACATCAGATAAAGCAGGATTTCTGTGTCCATTATGTGGCTATGGAGAGGGGAGGGGCTGTTAGGAGTGACTGAGCACGGAGCAGTCCTACACAGCACAACACCCTGCAATCTTCTCTCAGTAAGTTCATAGATAAGCAGTGACCTTTCTGACCCCTGAATCCTGCAGTTTAGGTGCCCAGACAGTCTACAAACAGCTGACCTTCATGTCACCTCTTCCTGCTCCCTCATCTCCCTCAGCCCCTCCCCCCTCCATAAGGATAGAATGGAGAGAGCAGAGCCCGTCTTCACTGGCTTCTCTGTAATGAAGACGTGTTTGCCTGATAATGCACAGATAAGAAGTCAGGGGGGGAGGCTGGGAGATTGCTTCTTGAGTACAGAAGGAGGCTTTTTTGGCTGATAAAACCTATTACAGAGTTTCTTAAAATCGCTTATACTACTGATTTCTGCAAAAAAAAAAAAAACATGACAGTTACACTTTAACCTCTTAAGGACATAGGACGTACCGGTACGTCCTATGTCCTCACTTGCACTTCAAAGCGGGGCCGCGCGGCGGCCCCGCTTTGAAGTGCCGCGATCCCGGGTGCCGCGAGTAGCCCGGGACCGCTGCTATTAGCGGGCACGGTCTGATCGCCGTGCCCGCTAATTAGCTAATCGGAGGCAGCTGTCAAAGTTGACAGCTGCCTCCGATTACCGGAGGCAACGTTTCCCTGGTGTCTAGTGGGGGAGATCGCTCCTCCGGGACCTTGTCCCGGAGGAGCGATCTCCGTTACTGATGCCGGCCGGGGACGCGTCCAAGATGGCGCCATCCTCGGCTCGGCACTCGTTCGTTTTCGGCTGCAGCAGCCGAAAGCAAACGAGTGCCGATCTCATGGATCTCTGCAGCATATCTATGCTGCAGAGATCTCAATGAGAGATCACAGTGTATATACTAGAAGTCCCCCAGGGGGGCTTCTAGTATATGTGTAAAAAAAAAAAAAAAGTGTTGTTAATAGTAAAAAGCTCCCTCCCCTAATAAAAGTCTGAATCACCCCCCTTTTCCCAGGTTTTAAATAAAAGTAAACAAATAAATAAATAAATACACATGTTTGCTATCGCCGCGTGCTTAATCGCCCGAACTATTAATTAATCACATTCATGATCTCGTACGGTAAACGGCGTCAGCGCAAAAAAATCCCAAAGTGCAAAATTGCGCATTTTTGGTCGCATCAAATCCAGAAAAAATTTAATAAAAAGCGATCAAAAAGACGTATATGGGCAATCAAGGTACCGATAGAAAGATCACATCATGGCGCAAAAAATGACACCTCGCACAGCCCCATAGACCAAAGGATAAAAGCGCTATAAGCCTGGGAATGGAGCGATTTTAAGGAACGTATATTGGTTAACAACGGTTTGAATTTTTTACAGGCCATCAGATACAATATAAGTTATACATGTTATATATCGTTTTAATCGTAACGACTTGAGGAACATGCATAACAAGTCAGTTTTACCCCAGGGCGAATGGCGTAAAAACACATTTCCCCCAAATAAAAGAAATGCGTTTTTTTTTTCAATTTCACCACACTTTGAATTTTTTTCTGGTTTCGCAGTGTACTTTATGCAAAAATTCAGCCTGTAATTGCAAAGTACAATTAGTGAAGCAAAAAATAAGGGGTCATGTGGGTTTCTAAGTGGAAAAATTCAAGTGCTATGACCTTTTAAACACAAGGAGGAAAAACCGAAAACGTAAAAACGAAAATGGGCCATGTCCTTAAAGGGTTAAAGTTCTTTTTTTATTGATGGCCCTCAATATCTGATCAGTGGGGTTCAATATCTGCCTTTCAACCTGTAGCTCTCAAACTGATACAACCAATGGCTCTGTGGGTTGCCATTTGGAAACTCTACATATACACATTTACTCTTTATTTCCTTTTTTTTTTTTTTATTTGTAGCTTTATACTTCATTACTATATACTAGTGACTGTTCTTTATGGTTTATAAATCCTTTATGTTGTTCTCTGTGATTCTTCTCACTTAGTACCATGGTAACTTCTGGTCATCACATGAATCACAGCAGGACCTGCATCCACAAGTCAGGTAAGCTGTTTCTTGGGATTTCAGGTAGGAATCTGGATGCAATGTACATTTTACATCCAGCTTCCTCTTCTATCTGGCTTTCATTACAGTGATCAGTGGAGAGAGGACTGTGGAGCTATGAGCCACTGCACAGTTCTCCTGAGGGTATGTTCTCACTACAGAACTTTCAAGCGGAAATTTCAAACGGAGGCCGCGTAATGGACTCCTCTTGAAGTTCTGCATGTCCCATTGGTTCAATGATATTCTGAAGCTCAATTCGCTATCCGCCCACAGAACTGAAATGTTAATTCTTTGGGTGGATGGCGGGTTGAGCTTCAGAATATAATTTAGTCAATGGGACAGGCGGAACTTCAAGTGGAGTCCACCAAACGGCCTCAGCTTGAAATTTCTGCGCAGGTTACATAGCGGGAACATACGCTTATGGTGGAGTCAGCACTTTATCAAATCAGTAAGGAAGCATGAAAGATCCAAGAGCTGCCTCCTCAGGTTTTTTCACATTTATTAGGCATATCCTGGAATAAGCCAATAATGTGTTAGATTGGAAAGTTACTTTAAATTCAAAGCACTGTCGTCACTTCCCTTAAAAAAAAAATTGTCATGTCATGCAGACATGTCAAAACTTTTAAATTGTTTAAACCCCCATCGACTGTAAGTGCTGGGAGAAGGACACAGCTAAGTGCTTCATTTCAAAGATTTCTGTTCCTAGTCGTTGCAGGAGTTGGGTTCAATAATACAGTATTTTCCTGTGTATAAGACTACTTTTTAACCCAGGAAAATCTTCTCAAAAGTCAGGGGTCGTCTTATAAAGTGGGTGCTGAAAAACTTTGGAACCGGACTGGAGAATCTGTGGTCGCTGCATACGGTGGGGGGAGCTCAAAATGGGCCGCATCCCCGTCATATGCGGCGACCGTATGAAGGGCAGAGCAAGCTGCAGGCGTCCGGGGTATGGAAAAAAAGATATGGTAGAGTGGCGCTGTGCCCAGAAAAACTCACCTCTTTCACCTGTGTGGCCTGCCTTGTATCCTACTGGTATTACTGTTAGAGATGAGCGAACCTGGAGCATGCTCGAGTCCATCCGAACCCGAACTTTCGGTATTTGATTAGCGGTGGCTGCTGAAGTTGGATAAAGCCCTAAGGCTATGTGGAAAACATGGATATAGTCTTTGGCTGTATCCATGTTTTCCAGACAACCTTAGAGCTTTATCCAAGTTCAGCAGCCATCGCTTTTCAAATGCCGATCGTTCGGGTTCGGATGGACTCGAACCCGAACCCGGTTCGCTCATCTCTAATTACTGTACCTCCTTCTCTGCCTCTCAGATCTTCCTGCTGTCTGATGTTTTTTTTATTAATTTTTTATTTGGAATGCGTTGAAAGAGGGGTAGTCTTATACGGAGAGTATATCCCAAACTCTATATTTTAACTGGAATAGTTGGGGGTCGTCTTATATGCCAGAAAATACGGTATTTTAAATTCATACCAATATACATTAGTAGAGATCTCTTACCAAGCAATTATGGTTTGTCAAGATATGCGGAGCAGAGCTATGAATGAAAAAAAGGAGTCTTCCAGTTTCTAAAGTGTTTTTTTTCTTTCAGATGTGCAGGAACCCACCAGGACCCCAGTCATGTAGTCTAATAAACTTCTTGTTAATAAACCATTTGTAGAAACGCACTATAGAACAGAGGTATCAATCGCAATGTGTAAACTACAGTCCTGCCCCCGGTGAGGTGCTCCGTAGTCCATACAATGGAGTCAGCCCAGCAGTAGCCTCTATTTTCTCGCTTTAAATATATACACTATTTGTTATATACCAGAAAATCTTTATTTCATGCAAAAACTGTGGAAGGTTTTCAACACAGTTCAGACCACTAAAAACAAACAGCATTTACATCAAATACTTTGGATGCCATCTTTAAGCCATTTTGGAAATCAGACTTCAGTGTTTTCCTGTTGAATAAGAATTCCTTACCTCAATACCCTCCGTGTCTTGAATGAACCTCCTGCTGACAGACTGCAAGGCCTCCTGGGGCCACTCATGGAACCAATCAATAGCTGTGCAGTTAACTATAGCTGGGAACTTCCGAGCTCGAACACGTAGGGTGGAACCAACTGGAGAGAAACATAAAATGACCTGAATAAGAAAGAAGGGAGAATGTTAAGTAACAATGACAAGACACACTCAACTACTCAGCACTGCAAAGTAACAGGAATGCATTGTCACCGTGATTGACAAACCTCTGACTTCCACTTTAAGTTCACTTGTAATATATTGACAAGTTCAAATAATTTTATTGTATTTTTGTATTTTAAAAATTGTAATGCACATAATGCACATAAGATTATGTATTGTGAACTTGCTACCAACGACTTTGTTTTCTATTATGTTATATATTTAGATTTTATGCTGCATAAAAGAGAAGTAATACTGCGCTGTGATCAGGGTCTCTGTCAGTCCTTTATGCTGCCCTTTCAGAGTTAATTACAGATTCCCTTTAAATGACTTGTCTCGTAAAGACAAACACTCCTAAAGTCTCCAGGCATCGATTACTGATGGGGAAGTTGCAGCCATTGACACTAATTGCAAATTTACACAATTCCTCTGGAGCAGCGGCCACTGCAGGAGAAATGTAGTACTACATCACAGCCATTCTTATAGGACATATAGAAATTGTTAGCATTAAAGGGGTATTCAACTCAAACATAACTTTTGATATGTTGCTGCCCATAGTGAGACTAACAATTTATTCCATACTTATTATATATTCTGTCTCCTTCTCCCAGTTCTCAGCTGCTGCTTTCTGCTGAAGACACAAAAATCTGTGTGTGAGCTTCTCTCTCTCTGTCTCCCCTCCTCCCCCCCTGCCTTCTGAGACGGCTGATGTAAAGAAGTCCCTGGCAGGCTTTATCTGCAACATTGTAGCTTCTTTGTAATGCTGGGGGGTTAATCACAGTTTATCAGCAACTTGACCTCAGAATAACCCTCCTGGCATTATAAAGAAGTTACAAAAGTTGCAGATAAAGCAAATCAAGGACGTGTGTACATCAGCTGTCTCAGAAGGGAGGGGAGGAGACAGAGAGAAAAGCTCACACACAGATTTTTGTGTTTTCAGCAGAAAGAAGCAGCTGAGAACTGGGGAAAGGAGACTCAATAGATAATAAGTCCAAAATGAACTGTTAGTTTTACCATGGGCAGCAACATATCAGAAGTTGGGGTATGTTCACATGGAGCAAAAGTGGCGGAATTCCGCAGCGGATCTCTCTGCCGCGGTATCCTGCCTGCCTCAGTGTCACACATTGCCTGTATGGGAGGGCTCACGTGCTTCCGCTTGCATCACTCTCCGCTCAAAGAATTAAAACGTCAACTCTTTGAGCGTAGAGCAGCGGTAGCAGAGGCATGCAAGCCCTCCCATTGAAACACTGTGTTAGGCGGAATTCTGACGCTTTTGCTCCATGTGAACATACCATTATGTTTGATTGGAATACCCCTTTAATTGTAAACTCTTTAACAAATCATATACAGTCTCTGCTACTGTGGGATACATTTTACAAACACAAATTAACAACAACGTTTCTTATGTTCCTGAGGGCGCAGTAAAAATAAAAAGTACATGAAACTCATTTATCTTCATCCACCCACAGGTCCTGGTTCACTGATTTCCAGTCCCCTGCCTATTTCAGCTTGTGACTTCCAACACTGCTAGAACACTGCTGTGTCTGGTGATTGGCTGGGCGGTCAGGTCAAGCTGAAAAGACTCATCTCGCAAATAGCCACAAGCAGAGAAAAGCAGGGGACCGGAAGTCACTGAAACAGGAGTTGCGAGGGACCAAAATAGGTGAGTATTCTTTGTTTTGTATTTTGAGGCTGGGTTCACACTACATATATTTCAGGCAGTATTTGGTCCTCTTGTCAGGTCCTCATAGCAACCAAAACCAGGAGTGGATTGAAAACACAGAAAGGCTCTGTTCAAACAATGTTGAAACTGAGTGGATGGCCGCCATATAATGGTAAATAACTGCCATTATTTCAATATAACAGCCGTTGTTTTAAAATAACAGCAAATATTTGCCATTAAATGACGGCCATCCACTCAATTACAACATTATGTAAACAGATCCTTTCTGTGTTTTCAATCCACTCCTGGTTTTGGTTGCTATACAGCCTCAAATATACAGCCTCAAATATACGTAGTGTGAACCCAGCCTTAACCTGTCACCAGCAACATATGAAACATTTTATTATACTGGAATATCCCTTTTAAATAACCCTTCCTTTAAAGTGGTTGTTCAGGCAAAATCAACTTTTTCCCTATCCACAAGATAGAGGAAAAGTAAGAATGAAACAACAGTGACACTTTAAAAACAAAATTCTGTATTGGTTTTTCAAGATTATTTTTACAGTGGTCATGGTGCATTTTCACTGACATATTTAGGTTATTGTTTGGGTTGTTACGATTATGGTCATGATTTTTTTTTACACTTTACAAAATTAAACTTTTTTGTTTAACTATTCTTATTTACAATGGATAACTAAGGTAGTCCCTATCTTCTTTTACATCACTTAGATGCAGCAGTCACTATTGACTGCAGCATCTAAATGGTTGAACTGCCAGAATTGGACTCCTCTCCATTCCTAGAAGTTACAGCAGTGTTTTAGCTGTGTATTAGAGCTGGGCTCCTATTACTTGATCTCATGACACAATGACAGTGTATTTGTATTGGCCTTGGCCATAAGCAGAGCTCAGGGCGAACTATATAGGAGTTAAATTTATAATAATAAATCAATATATTTATAAATCAATTTCTTCTAAATGAATGAACAACAGAGGCCTCAAATAAAGGGAAGGACTTTTTTTCTAATTGTTTAGTTCTAAGATGGGAAAAAGATGAGATAATGTTGCTTTTCTGTTAACCACATTTATTTTCCATATGGTTTTTTTTTTTGCACATGACAAGACCTAGTTGTGAGCCAATACTTTTTCTAATGTCTGCTGTAATCTTCCTTGTGGGATAGCAATCTACATGTATTTCCTTGAACTGCATTGTGGGGGCACATGTTACCGGGTTCATTGGTCTGCCAATAATTGTGGTCTACATGCTTTAACACTTGTAAAACAATCTGAAACCAGGGAAGGTCCTGTGTGGTGTATTCATTATATTTTCTGCTATTAAGTGACATTAATGACAAGTAGAAACACAACCTCAGCTGCCTGGGTTCCTGACAAATTGAACACTTAATCCTGTGTTACTCTAAGATACCGATTCCTTACGTGAAGCGTTTTGATAAATCAACTGAACAGGATTAAGAGACACTTTCCGACTTGAGATAAAAATTACTCGCTTTCATAAATCAAGGTGTGCTGGTGCTTACAATGTCAGATTGCCACCTGCACACAAAACAAAATATGATACTGTGACAATATGAGTAATGAAATAAATGGATTTTTAGACTTTCTGTATTAGGGTATTTACTGGTCTTAAAGAGGTATTGCGATTATTTGATGTTTTTGGGGACACTGAAATACCCTTTGAAAAGGTTGATCATTGCCCACGTCTGTGGTAACTTTACTTTGCTACATCACAGTCACAGATAACAAGGTTTTTCAAGTATATATCCAATTCTGATTGTTTAGGTGTACAAAAAATAAAGTTGGTAAATTATACCTGCCCTATTCTTTGACTTTTCAGAATAAGCTGTGTGTGTGTACAGGTGGAGTAGCACTTTTTCTGGACATTATGTGACTTATAGACCCTATCTTCAGGATCTATATCTCATTTTTCAGTTGTCCTTGTGTGAGTGTAGACTAGCTGCTATAATGTCTCCCATATACTGCGCACAGACAGAAGAGGAGATCCTTGTCTTCTATGTCTTTATAGAACACCCTGTAAAGCAGTAAAAGCATGGAAGACATAATTGAACAGTCTAATATGTGAATTAACCCCTGGGGTATCTGTCTGGGTGTAGACTAGCTGCTATAATGTCTCTCATACACTGCACACAGACAGAAGAGGAGATTCTTGTCTTCTATGTCTTTATAGAACACCCTGTACAGCAGCAGAAGCATGGAAGACATCATTGAACAGTATTGAAAAGTCTTATATGTGAAATAAACCCTGGGACATCAGAGTGGGTGAAGACTAGCTGCTGTGATGTCTCCCATACGGAACTCACATAAACTAGGGAATCATGCTCTCTTACATGTTTGATGGTGGATTTAGAAGTGAATGGAAAATGGATGAATCAGGGGTGGGGGATGATAATAAGCGGTTGCTCTTGGTGGCATTTTTCTATAATAAGATGTATTACAAACTCTCTTATATTCATGTGTTTATCTATGCAAAGTTTGCATACATTACACAATCTAAACATGTGTATCTATACAAGACACAATAAAACAACACATTCATATCTCAGCCTTACCTTAAGCTGAAGCCTAACTCTCTCCAGGAAAAACTTCCAGCAATTTTCTTTTGAGTCCTCCAATCCAAGCCCTCGTACCTCATTTCGGATACCAGATACAATGGTGTCCACTTCTTCTTCACTGAACAAGTCAGGGATCTCACCTGAAGGAATATTTTATATTTACTGCTGGCTAAATAAGGTAATTTTACTGTAGCTGTAGCTTTTACAGTAAATTGTGAACATTGCATATTGTACACCAAGAAAAGTAGACAACCCTATTAAATACTAATCAGAACTTTAATTTTAATTGATAAAAACATATTTTAAAAACCACATTTTGATAAATCTTTTAAAGAATCCAATTTATGATTGATACAATGATCTTTGTACTAAAGTGGCCATCAACTGTACTTCTGTCTGCTATTAGCATGAGACTTAGGCCCTATTCACACGTCCGTAATATATGGTCCATGAATGGACTGTACACTATGGATTGGAACTCGGAACATCATCATCATTCATTAAATCTCTGTGCTACTGTAGTATTAAATCTCTGTGCTACAGTAGCAAGGATTTCACCATTTCAAAGGTCTGGTCGGTAATATACAGTCTGTGCACAGACCATAAATTACAGACATGTGTATAGGGCTTTAGTGTTATGTAATTCTATGGTGCTGGGTCCTGTGGTGGCTAAAGGGGCTTGGACATAGATGAAGAGGCAGCAAACACGGACAATAGTCATTTTGTGAAGCTGTTTACAAATCTGGAAATTAAAGTACCATAGAAAAGTGATTATTGTTCACTGTGTTGCACTATAATCATTTTCACATAACTTTACAGGTATAATATAAATAATTCTCTATTGACCAATTCTGGTTTATGAAGTTCATATGGGATTTTGCAAGGTGTATGTTAGTATCATGACAGTTCCTGGCTGTGGTTGCAATGTGCAGCCCTTTAGACCTACTGCCTGAATTACTACTGTTTGTAATGAAGAAAGCAATAATAAATTTATATCAGTAAATTGCTAAAATCTAAAAATGTTGTTCATTAGGGTCCAAGGCAAAACCTGATTTTTCCTGAGAATAGGCACCGGACACATTACTTTTACTTGCTATTTATTATGTGAACTGTTTCAGTGGAGTCTCCTTTCTTGAAAGTTCATTGTAACCAGAGACAATTTATCAATGGGAAAAATCTTTCAAGAAACGTGTTGATGTAATCACCTGATGCCAACAAGTCATTAATCAGAACGAGAAAGCGCTCATCTGGAACATGGGCATCTGTCAGCAAAAACACAGTGGGCATGTTCTTGGCTCCTGCCCTGATGTACAAATTGGCAAGATCCACCTGTAAAGGGAAGGAGGCAATAATTTATACTTTGTTGATACGTTGATGCAAGTATAAAAACAAAAGCATCTATGATTTTAAGTTTTTTTTAGATTGTCCATCTGCTTTTTTGCAGAATTTATCAATGTACAAAAACAAGCTGGCATTCCTACATTAAAAGAAAAATACCAGAGCCAGGTCTCTCATTAATAAATGAAGAATGACTTTCTGTATTTTGAGCCTACAAAAGTACATGACCTACGGCCGACTACATGGTGCTAGTTTTTAATGAGATTAGACAAATCTGGTGTTCCAGCTGTTCTAAAACTAAAAGCCTCAGCATGATCTATGGAACAGACGAAACCAGAAAACTACAAATAATGTCCCTTTAAGTACCAGCAATATCTGGTTCCACCATTCAAATATAAGAATAACTATTACTAGCATTGGCACCTTGGGATTGGAATTTCCATACAAATTTCAAGGGTTATTTTGAGTTAAAGGAGAAGTCCCATGAAATTGGTAAAAGGAGGAAGGGGGGTGTTTGCGGGAAAATATAAAAGTATTTATACCCATCCCAGTAGTCCATAGCACCACTCTAGGGTCCTGTTGACAGCCAATGGCCACCTGCAGCTTTTCCAGCTGCAATGTCACATACCCGGGTGATTGACTGCCCGCTTAGCCAATCAGTGACTAGGGCGGGACACCAGGTCAGCCGAGCTGTGACATTGCAGCTGGAAGAGCAAGGTACATGACATACCTGGATTCCAGCCAAAAATGACAGCTGGTGGCCCTCAGCGAGAGCCGGAAGCAACGCTATGGAGGCACGGGTACGGGTAGGTTTACTTTGTTTATTATTTTCATGCACCCATCTGCTTGCCTGCTTTTTCTAAATTTCACAGGACTTCCGCTTTAAAAAACAAAAATCCTAATTGGACTATAAATACATGTAGTAGTCAACGTTAACTGTTGTCTTACTTTCAGGTCTTGGATTCCATATCCATTTTTCAAAGTGATCTGAAACACTTCAAGAGAGCTGAGGTATGCCGCTAACTTTGATAGACTCTGTTTACCACTGCCGCCAACTCCAATCAGTAAAGCATAACCACGAGGAGCCTCCAAAATGCGGTTAATACGACATCTGAAGAAAAAAACCCATAAAGCACTAATATATATGATAAATTAAGCCATATAAACACCAATAAGCTATACTAAAACAGCAGTGATATACAGGAGCAGACCAAGCACTGTAAGGAGGACAGGAAGTGCTCCCCTTCACGTATACATCTGACTCATACTATGTGTCCCTTACATTCTCAATTCATCCCTATTTGCCAAATGGCAGAGTATTTTATCATATAATTTCGACTAAGCAGAGCAGACCAGTCTGCATTCTATGCTACCTTTACATAGGGAAATGTAACTTGATGACTAGATTTGCTTTAAAAAACAAAAGTGGATCACATGGCCACTTTCTTCCTGAGACAGCACGACTCTTGTCTCCAGTTCAGGTGTGGTTTGCAATTAAGCTCCATTCACTTCAATGGAGTAGCAAAACCCAAACTAGAGACAAGAGGGAAAAAAAAGTTGTCATGTTTGTCTTGCACTGGATAATGTCTTTAAGTATTTTTGATTACACAAATAGATAGCCAGTGTGTAGCTATATTATTTGCAGAGGAATAGTCATCATCAACCAGTCAAATGAAAAGATCTACAGTGCTCTCAAAGGTTCTCCATATGATTCATTATGATGTCATTGAAACAAGCAAAATTCCATTAACCATTATTACCTTAAGACATTGGTTTTGACCAAAACTCTTGAGTTAGGTACTTACACATGTTGCATTGCATCTTCAAACAAGACGAGATTCATGGCGGCGTTGAGCTCATTGTAGCTGTCAAGGGCTTCAACAAGTGTTTTCCTGAGGGCATCCCATCCTTGAACCGGTAAATAAGCTGGAGCTCCAACACCATTTGCAAAATGGCAAAATATAAGAGGTTGCCTTACAAAGACATGGTCTTCTATACCCTAGTATGGATAAAAGAGTAATACATTCAATGACCACAGATGTCACATTCAGGACTCTTGGATTTTGTTTCAACAAAACAGACAATACATTTCCGCTACTAGGGTATATTCACACACAGTAAAAAAAGCATAACATGAAAGTAACATAGACAAAGTTATCAAATCCCCCCAGAGAAAATGAGCCCAGTACAATTTCCTTTATAAAATATCAAGTGATCGTATTTGGATGTCGCACTATGCAGATTCTTACCTCAAAGTACTTTCTCCCTGTGTCAAGAAGAATTTTCTTGAATAATTCTGAGTCTTTGGCTTCTACCAACTTGTCTCCATATACCCGAGATGACTCGTGAAGCCAAAGCTGAACCAGATCACTTGGCTGCTTTAAACAATCTGGAGTCGCAAACAAAATTCCCTAAGACAGAAAAGCAAAGGAAGTATCACAGTTTAGTGAAAACTCAAACTAAACCTCATAAAGAAGAACTATCAGCAGGTTAGACTAATCTGACCTTCCTCCTCAGTGCTGTTCCCGTGCAGTTAGTAGTGAAATTAACGGCGGGGAGCACTGTTAGGAGCACTGCCCCACCCCTTTCACATGTTGCTACCTAGCATTGTTTGCTTTGACATTTATTGATAGGCCCACAAAAAACAAACCCAAAAAAAAAAGAAAGACTTTGAGCATACCTGAAAAATATTGGCAATATCTCTCAGGTTAAAAATATAATGAAATTTGATAGCAGTGGGGAGGAAATTTTGCACCATTTTCTGGCTGAGCCCCATTGCAGCCTGTATGACAATTGGTCCAGTACGGAGAACTGAAGGGTGGAATGAGTGTTGCTGGAAATGGAAACTGAGGATCTTGGCAAAGATGGCTTCTAGAGCATCGTTTGAAGGGAAACTTACAGCAAAAACAGTGAAATGTCTCTGAAAAAGGAAGAGAGAGCAAAATCCATAAAATAATAGTGAAGTCATCCATGACACCACATTCAAATTTGTATCTAAAGCTTTAAATAAATGATTTCTACCTACAAATATTAGGGGATAGCTTAATGCAGCTGTACCAGCGGTACATTGCTTTTTTGTTTTTACCATGAATACACCAGCGCCGCGGTCCTTTTATTGAACTGTGGCCCGGTTCCTGCGCATGGCATTGGTCTATTACCAAGCATCAGCGGGGCCTGAGGCATTGGAGGCAGGCCAGCCTGCCCCCAGTGGAGGAAACCGCTTCCCTCTATCATGCGCCTCCATTGATTCTCCAGTGCTTCAGGCCGGGTCGGTGCTCAGTAATAGACCGGCGCTGTGTGTGGGAACCAGGCCGCAGTTCAAAAAAAGGACCGCCGCATCAGTATCCCCGTGCCAGTGCCGGTCTATTCATGGTAAAAACAGAAAAGTGATGTACCGCTGGTACATTTGCTTTAAGATTTCAGCTCACAAAGCTAAATACTAAGGCAGTGCTAAGGTAATATACAGAAATGCATGTACATCATACAGACAAACCTTAAACAGATGATATGCAAAGGAAGACTGATCATACATGTTAAACATTACCTGTAATCGCTGATTGATAGTAAAGCTTCCTGCAGTTGGATTCATACAAGCAACATATTGGCAATTGTGAACTTCTTTAAGGGTCATTTTTTGTCGTTCATACCTGCGGTAACGTAAGAAGGTCAATAAAACGACTAAAATTAAATATCTAAGGATAAAGAAATAAATATGTTCATTTCTCCAAACTATAATCCACCTATAGAAACAAAGTTTCACATTTTACCAGTGGCCGTAATCTAGGTGCTGTCTGATCAGGGCATGAGGCTGGACTGTTCCATACTTGTCTACCTCAGGCATGTTTAAGTCGTCAATGAAATAAACCAACTTTTTGTTGCCAATAGGGCCATAGTTACGCCCTGCTTTCTTCTCCAGAGACTTCTCAAGGATTCCTGTAAATTGGAGAGATGAAACATTAATGGTTTACTCCACATACCTTGTGAACGATCTGTTAGAGTCTATGTACAATAACCACAATAGTCAATGGGAAACTTACACTGTGATTAAAACTGAATAATATGATCAGAATCCTATCAGTAAAAAAATAAAAATGTTAATTTATTAAATTTATGATCAGGTTGGGAATTTTCATGCAGATAAATCCTTATCAGTATCTTTAGAACCAAATATTGCTTGTGGGGAGTAAGGCAATGTGAATATTGGTAATTATTATACCTCTCAAAACAGGGGCATAGCTAGGATTCACAGGGCCTCATAGCAAAAATTTGTAAGGGGCCCTCCTGCTGGTGCACTGACCCCTGACCTCTGCACCAGCTCTGTACATTTTCCTTTCCTACTTGATTGCAGCTTGAGAACAGAGGTCAGAGGTTTTCAGTGCAGTGAAGCAGAGATCTCTGTCTTCTGCTTGTTAACCTTTTTTGTGTTGCAGCATGTATGTAAACAGTGGGTCACTTACACACTGCAGTACATAAGGGATTAAGCAGAAGGACACATGCTCTTACCTTCTCCCCCGGGCCCCCCTACTGCATGAACCCCATAGCAACTGCCTACCCTGCCTCTATGGTAGCTACGCCACTGTCTCAAAACCTGATTACAAAACAAAGAGGCTCAAAAGGTAAAATCAAAACATGGGCTACAAATAATTCACTTGGATTAAATTTGCATGCCAGGAAAGAAGAGTATCAAGTTGAGAAAAAAAAGAAAAAAATATCCACAGTACCTTCAGAAATGTTAAGGTGATGGTACTGATTAAAATACTGCCAATCACTTACAAAGATGGCACCATTTTACTCTACTTTACACTTACCTAAACTGATCCAAAATTCCATATACATTAATTTCCTAATATAAATTTTAAGGATCAGAACTTAAAGTCAATGTACTTGGGTTTTTTGCATAAATGGATCGGCACCAGCGCCGCAGTCCTTTTTTGAACCGCCACAATTTCCCGCACGGTGCCAACACTGGCCCGGCATGAAGCACTGGGGAGTGGGGGTCCCCAGTGAGACGAAACCCCCTCCCCTCTGTGATGCGGCTCCATTGATTGTAAAGGAGCCATGTCAGAGAGGGGAGGGGAGATCCTCACACTGGGGGGCAGTGCTTCATGCCTGGCCAGTGCTTGGGAATCTCTGTGCCAACGCTGATTCATTCATGTAAAAAAAAAAAAAAAAACAAGCAATATGAAAAAAAAAAATTCTTTCAAATCAACTGGAGTCAGAAAGTGTCAGAGAGTTGTAATTTATTTTTATAAAAAAATCATCCAGTACTAATCAGCTGTTGTATGTCATAGACATAGATATGTAGGACATACAGCAGCTGATAAGTACTGAAATACTTGAGATTTTTGAGAGTAAATTAAAAGTCCCTGGCACTTTCTGACACCAGTTGGTTTGAAAGAATATTTTCTTTACCTGTATTACCCCTTTAATTTTTCGGATTTAGAGTATAAATCCCTGCATTCTGTACATATCCTATGCCAACAGTCACCAGACACTAGGAGTTTAGGAGCTTACTATACACCATCCATTTAATGTTATCATAACCTACGGAAAGTGGATCAGGAATAAGAACATAGAGAACTATCAAGTAATTATACAGTGTCTCATTAGCTAAACTCCTAGCAACCTTGCCCGGTTGTGAGGCATTTCATCCCAAACTAAAGATTTATGGACTTTACCCCATATGGATTTTTCATCTTATACTAAGAAACTTTAAAGGACTCTCATCTCATATTGTGAAATACCTCAGCTTTTGCATCTAAAGTGACACAGAAGATGGCTTACCTTTAGAGGGGGAGTATTGCGTGTCCCACTATGTGGTATCCTAAGAAATTTCCCTGGTTGTCAGCCACACCACCCCAAAGCCAGCACTTTATTGGTGCACTATATTATAGTTCTGCTCTACTGCTTTCCTTTGCAATGTATATGTAAAAGTAATGTATATTATGTCTTATGTACACTTTAATAGCAGAGCAAATAACATAAAAGGCCTACTGGTCAAGAGAACCAATTTAATTAGTAAGCAAGGACGGGATGTGTATACAAGTGTCATGTTGCAGTCCAGTACCTGTTGGACTTCTGTCCAGGCCTGAAAAACTGAGAGTGATTAAAGAGGCTACAGTTGCCAAGCAGTTTGGAACTATATAAAGGTTGAGGAACTACAAGTTAAAGGAGTTTTCCACATGGTGGGACATCCTTAACCTTTTGAAGTAGATTACCCTTGGGACTTTAAAGGGGCATTGTCACAGCAAATAACTTTTGACATATCATCGGAGATGTCAAAAGTTATTGATCAGAGTGGGTATAACGTAAAGTATGGTACCTTGTGGTTGAGCAAAGAGAATTTAGGGTTTAGAAACCATATTTACCAAGAAACCTCAAGGTGTACCCAGCTCAAAATTGTGGATTGTTCTTTACTCAGCAATGCTGCAAAGGAATCACATATAAAGCTGGCTGAGAAGGGGGGCTCCAACTTGTTTGGGGTTCTCTCTGTCCCACTAGCCATGAGTGATTTTGGTGACTTTAATGAAATAGAAAGAGATCTATCAGCTTATCAGGCTATTGAGGTGTTAAGGCCACTGAAGACTCCCTTAAAGCGGCACTATCAGCAGGTTCAGCCCAATGAACCTGCTGATATACCGCAGTAGATCATTACCTGTAGAGAGCAGGGCTGGTACTAAATCTTGTTTTCTCCCCTGCATTTGTATGATAGCCCCTAATTGCCCCTATGCTAATGAGCAACCCCCTTTGTGAGCTGTGAGGCCGTGCACACCTCACCAGCCCGCCACATGCATCTCCCGTCCTCCCCCCTCCACCGTGCGCATAGCGGCACGGGAGGGGGCGGGCTAGGCAGCACGGGAGGGGGTTGCTCCGGGTGGGCTGAGGGATTGCTCTGTGCCGCCCACTATGCATATTCATATGCATAGCGAGCGGCAAAGGAGGGGGCGGAGTGGGCGGACCACGCTGGTGCTCTGCACTTAGGGTGATGCCCCAAATGCTCCGAAACCCCTCATTAGCATAGGGGCAATTAGGGGCTATCATACGAATGCAGGGAAGAAGACGAAATTTAGTACCGTCCCTGCTCTCTACAGGTAATGATCTACTGCGGCATATCAGCAGGTTAATTGGGCCACTTTAATGGTTTGGAGCCCTGTTCTCAGCTGGTGTTATAACTATGATTTCTCTGAAAAACCACAGCATTTTAGAAAGTTTACCTGTCATTATATTTTTTAAAATCTAATCCAACAGTAGATGTGATATAAAGCAAGTTTGCAATTTAAATATATATTCTCAAAGAGTCAGAAAACAGGAAGTCCTGTGTTTCCCAGGCCATCTGAGGGCTCACAGAGAGAAGTCATGTGATTGACAGACATATTGAGCCGTGACTCTCTGTACTGGCCAGAATTTCTGTGTTTAGTCTGCTTTCAGGAGACTGGACCTGGATTTCTGGTAAGTTCAGCTTTGTTTTACAGCAAGATAACTACAAAAATAATGAATGTATATTGCAAACTTGCTTTATATCATATCTACTGTTGATTTAGATTTTGAAAGTTATAACGACAGGGCCACTTTAAGGACTTTAAACTGAAAATAAATTCTGTTTTGTTTTAAATGTCTTTATATCAAGTTGGTTCATGTGAAAAGAGTAATTTCCATAATGTATTAATCTTACTTTGGAGAGCAGCTGACGTAGTGTAATAGTTAAATGGAACTTTGGATATCATGCACTGATCTGATAAGTGTGATAGTCTGTCATTCAGAAACACAGTCTTGCCCACGCCTGCGTTGCCAACCAGCATGACCGGCTTTGACTTTCTTATAAGTAGATCTGTGAAGTATCCAAGGCATGTGGTTTCAGAAGTATGGACGAAAACTGCCTGCAATAAATCAAAGAAAGAAAGAAAAAAATATTATATGTATATATAATCTACTTTTAATTCATGTAACATAGAAATATAGACATAGAGCTCATAGTATAGCTCGGTTGCATTGGGTATCATAGGTTTTTTGGTTTTTTTTACAACAATAGTGCTATTTTTGTTGTCATAAAAACAAAAAATTGAGAAACCCCATGTAAGTTCAGGATCGGTTTGAAAACAGATCAAAGTTCTTATGGCTTTTTCTTAAGCTCTGTTCACACATACTAACATAATAAGTAAGGTGGCAGAAGACAAGAGGCCATCAGGTTCAACCTAGAGAAACCCTACTGTGTAGATCCAGAGGAAGGCAAAGCCCCTATGAGGCAGATGACAACCGCCCCACCACAGGGAGAAAATTACTTTGCGACTCTAAATGGCATAATATTACCTGAGTACCTGTCATCAAAAATAAATTTTGCCATGTCAAAAGTTATTGATCACAGAGAGTCTCATTGTTGGAATCTGCTGTTACACAGATAAAGTCGGGGAGTGAATGACATGGCCGCTCGCTCTATCCCTAGCTACTGTATATCTCTTAATCACGGCGGGTGTCAGCACAGGATATGGGACCAGTAAGAGATTGTGGGTGTCCAACCTCCGTACCCGCCCGTGATCTTCAGAGTGGCCCCAGGCTCCTTTGTTTTGAATACAACCTTGGGGACGGCATGTGACCGGCAGCTCTATTCATTCTCTATGGAGCCGCTGTAGAGAGCCAAGTATAGCACCCTGCTCTTTCCGGCAGCTCCATACAGAATGAATAGGGCCTTGGGTTACATTCCGTACTTGTTGCTGTATTCAAAACAAAGGAGCCAGGGGCCAAACTGGAGGTCACCAGGGGGTACGGAGGTTGGACACCCACGATCTCTTACTGGTTAGTTTAAATTAGAAAACCCTCTTTAAGCATTAGTAGTAGTAGTAATAGTACAGCATTCAGAAAAAGAAAGATATTCCACAAAGCCAATACAATGTACAGTACCTGTAGAGGAGTTTCGGGGTCCATTTCAAACTTGGGAACTTTTTCACTCCATGGGATGAACTTTCTGGCCTTGTTATCCAGATAATAATCAAAAACTGTTCCTTGGCCTGGAAATTTCACCGCCTTCATTTCCCTGATCCACCACTGATTGAATTCAGCTCTGTAGTCTATTAACTGAAAAAAATAATTAGAAAAAGACTGTGTAAAGATTTGCAGATAGTCATGTCTTAAAAACATCAAATATTCTAGTTGTGGCTATGACCCGCCATAACCGAGGTGCTACATTCATTCTGTGTATTTTCATAATTTACAGAAATAGCAGACAATATTTTTATACTGTTGAGGGTGTGAAGTTTATCCATTGAAAATCTTTTCTCTACTCAATCCAGTTTATGGATTAAGAGGTGTAGAATTTTATAAACTAATTGACTTTGGAGGCAGACACTGATGATTATTGGGACGTCATTGATGCACGCACACAGCTCCAACATTTCAACTCTGATACCCTGAAGATGAACAAAGATGGGAATATCAAGAAAGAAAATACACAAAAGGACTAAGCAATTACATGAGTGTAGCAAAAAGGAAAGATAATAGAAGAAAATTACAGGGTGACAGGCAGAAATAAAGATCTTTCAGTGTATTATGTCATGTGCATGAATATTTCACCCTCACCACCTTTTTAATATGCTAAGCCTTCCAATGCCCTATTAAATATATGACAAAGCAATTTTCTGTCATTTAAAATGCATACAAATAAATAAATCATCAATCAAAGTGTCAAAACAAACCTGGTCTTTGTGTAGAGCCCCACCAAATGCCCAGATACAGGCAAAGACAAAATACAACTCGTACAGATCTCGGGAAGAGTCAGGAGGAACATTCTCGGGGGTCAGAAGACAATCGAGAAGAGAACACAGCGTCTGAAGTAAATGAAGAATATAATAAATGTATATAAAACCACACTAAGATCCATAATACACAGACAAGCAAAATGGTAAATATTTAATGAAGTAAATATTGCAACTGTTATTAGTTATCTGAATCAATATAGTATACATTTATTTAAATTTTTTTCACTTTATTTTCTCATTTATTTTTATTTTTTTCAAAGTCTACCTGTCATGACATATAAAACATAACCCCCCAGCATTGTGTAAGCTTTTCATTTTTATTTATTATTTATTTTTATTTTGACGCTTCTGTGGTCTGTTTAGGGCCTCATTTTGCTGCTCATGCTTCTTCATTTCACTCTGAGCCGGTGGGCGGCCTTTTTATCAGTCGGTTTTCTCAGCTGCAGCAGTGCAGAGGGGCGTGAACAGGGGTGTGCACAGCTGCTGGCCAATCAGCATTCATCTTTACTGGGCCAACTGACATCACTTCCTGTATTTGGTCTCTTTTTTGCTGTTACTAAAGACAAAATGGCCTTAGTGACGGAGCCTGAACTGCAGTTTTCCAGACACCTAGCAACCAATTTTATAGCACTGCATTTCAAATAGAAAACAGGCAAAAAATAAATTAAGTCAATTGCCCATTATAATTATATCTATTATTGTAATCTAAGCTTGTAGATATGGTACCCCATGCACATTTGAAAAAGTCAGATTCAATAAACGTCTATAAAACATTGAAGAGTGACTAATAAAGTGTATTGATTAATGAATATATAATATATTTTGATATATATTGGATATATAATAATATTTTTTCATGTATTTTATGCTCAGGATAGAGATGAGCACAACATTCTTGAGTCTGATCATTCAGCATTTAAATATTGGTGGCTGAAGAAGTTGGATGCAGCCTTCGGGAGTCTGGGAAAACATCTCAGACTTTCCAGACTCCCTAGGGCTGCATCTATCTTCTTCAGCCACTGGTATACAAATGCTGAATGATCAGACTTGAGTATGGTCGAGTTGCACTCATGTCTACTCAAGAACAATTACCCATGTTGGTGAATACAATTGTTAGTATTCTTTTCGCATATTCATCATTTGATTTTGCGATATGATGGTAAAATATAATTATATATTTAATTTTTTTTTACATATTTAGTTTAGGAACAATAAGCATTGTAAACTGAATTCAGGGATGCACAGTAGCTTTGCTAACATCACAGGTCATGCAGCCAAATATTGCCATGTGGTGCTATTATGCTTTACTGTAGTGAATGCAACTGAATGGGGTCATTGCGACTCCCAATGTTACCTTTTTATTTTCATTTTACATAAATGTATTTACTAAAACCATATTTACAGTTCAAAAAGTACAGATTAGTAAAACCCCACCCCCAAATTTAGCAATTAACTAGTAATATGTTCTACATAGATTTCTGGCAATTGTCCCATCAATGTTGCAGCCACTTGTGGATGGCAATGTGACCCCACTAACTTACAATAACTGTGAAGTAGTACAATCCTGGGGTGCAACACTGTGATCTTTGGCCATGCAAGCAAATATTTTAGCTGTATAGCCCTAGCGAAAAGCTGAATATATTCAACTAGCTACATTAGATACTGTCTACTGTACCAGAAACAATCCCTTATTCATCAAATGTCAGTACTACAGTCACTATACCAAGTAAACATTAAACATTTTATAGTTTATATGGTTTACAGTTTAAATCTACTTACCTGAACCATACTGTTCTCTGAAATGGGCGTTATGGTTTTCATAAGACCAGTCCTGAACTGCTCCAGGCACGGGGGCACATACTTGTCAAAGAGGATGGTAAGATTGGCCTTTTCTGTTTGGCTATCTCTTGTATCTATCCAGCTGGTCACATATCTGACAAGAGTCAAATAGAAGGCTTTAAACACTTTGGCGGCTGCCATAGTTAATTCCCAGACAAGCCCTTTCACTTATCATTAGTGACGTCTGTCTTTATTCTGAGCCTTATAAAACTTGGAAATAAATATTTTATCAAGAAATTCATGTAACCTGTCTATATGTCGACTTTCTGTTAATAATATTTATAATAATATTTATTGTAATATTTATTATATTTATAATATAATAATATTTATTTTACACAACATTTATTTTACACAAGTGTCTACTTTATATATTACTTACGGATTCCATCCTAGATCCTGAGGGTTGACGTAGAGAATTCCTGCTCTGGAAACAGTGGCCGGAGTTGCAGTCTTCAAATGATGAATTTCAAACACCAGTCGCATTGTGGGGGTCAGCGGGATTCTCTCATTGCTTGCAAGTGTCAGAACCTTCATAAGAAAAAATATTATATTTAAACACATGGATAATTGGCTTAATAGACAACTTCCCCTTCTCCAGACATCTGGCTTGTAGATGGCATCACTTTTAATGCTGCCTGAACCACGACTATTCAGGGCGGTTCCTGGCAGCGTCTTCCTATCCCACCTACCTTGATTGATAGAGCTTTCCCTCTTTTGCCATAGGGAGGGATTTATCAAGGCTGGCGGGACAGGAAGAAGCTGCCAGGAACCGCCCTGATGACTCATGGTTCAGGCAGGATGAAAATGATGACATGATCCAATTGCACCTTCTTCCTATTAGCTTTCTAGAAGACTTACTGATGACTATAGTTTAGGCAAACTAAGTCAATAAAGCACTTATGCAACGTGATGTCATAGAGCTTTCTTTTTCACCTTATTGTCATCCATTACTGTGTTTAGTGATTCAATCCACATGGGGTCAATGTCTCCATCAAGCACGATCCACTTAGGACCCTCGTGAGTTAAGTTTGCCTGTTCTCTCATAAGATTCGAGAAGAGACCTAATAAGAAAAATATTACATATAAAAATTATACACTCCCGATGCTGCCATGCATTGATTGGCTGAAGAGGGGAGCCGGGAATTTCAAACGGCTCCTCTTCAGCCAATCAATGCACTGAAGAGGGGAGCCAGGGATTTCGAACACCTGCTATGCGGAGCAGGTAAGGTATGCTTGTGGCTGGGGTGGCGGGGGCAATCGGAGCGGCGGGGGGGGGGGGCGATCGGAGCGGCGGCGGGGGTGGCGATCTAAGCGGCGGCGGCGGGGGTGGTGATCAGAGCGGTGGGGGTGGCGATCAGAGCAGCGGGGGTGGCAATCGGAGCGGTGGTGGCGATCGGGCGGCGGGGGTGGCAATCGAGCTGGCGCAGGGGGCTGCGGATGAGCGGGGGCCGGGCTGCGGATGAGCGGACGGCCGAGCTGTGGGCGGCCGGACTTTTGTGCAACGACTGTTTACACGGAACGATCACCAAATTTTTTACGAACGACGATTTAAGAACAAGTTAAAAGATCAAAATGAACGATTTCTTGCTCGTCGTTCGATCATTTGCTGCGTTTACACGTACGATTATCGTTCGAATTCGATCGTTATCGTGCAAATTCGCGTGATAATCGTTCCGTGTAAACCCAGCATTAGGGTCCATTTACACAGAAAGATTATCTGACAGGTTATCTGCCAAAGATTTGAAGCCAAAGCCAGAAACAGACTATAAACAGAGTTTAGGTCATAAAGGAAAGCCTGAGATTTCTCCTCTTTTTAAATCCATTCCTGGTTTTGGCTTTAAATCTTTGGCAGATAATCTGTCAGATAATCTTTCTGTGTAAATGGACCCTTATTCTGCCTGATTGGACAGATTTGGCATTGTGTAATAGGGCCCTAGGCATGCATTATTTTATTGATTCAGGGAATAATTGACCTCCCCTGTCATGATTGGTGGGGGACCTAGCGGTCAAACCCCTTCAGCCAGGTATTCCTAATATAGTAGAGGGGAATATTCCTTTTAAAGAGAAGGGTAACTATTATAAATAAGAGCCTGCTGTAATAAACACAATGACTAGTATAGTAAAGAAAACAAATTTAACTATATATATAATATTTATTTAAAAAATTACCATCTTTCCATTCTCTTGTGCTGGGATGGATAAAGCCAAAAAGTTCATCGGTGGTCACGGCTTTTGGATTTAAATCATTCCACACCGGTTTTTGCTTGCGGTTTATATACGTCCGGTTTAGCGTCTTTAATACCTGAAATGTACATACATAGAAATAGAAATAAAAGCGGTATCAATTAGTTCATATTAGCGGTATACTTTTTCCTATGCATTCCATTAATTTCCGAGTAGTTTCCTGATATAAATCATCAGTAATTACGAAGACATTCCGAGCAGAATGGAAGCAATTAAGTTCTACAGACTGTAGTGTAATTAGTTGTCATGAAAGAGAATAAGTGCAGAAGTATTGTATGTGTGCAAGAAAAGAAATTATACAAATAACTGTCACAAAGCCAGATCTGGAATGAAGTCACAAATTGCAGGTTAGGATTTTTCCCCCCCCCCACTTTTTTCAAGGTCAATTTATTTGAAATTAAAATAGCTTAAGGTATAAATTGTAATTGTTCGCTTATGCGGAAAACCTATGCAATTTTAATAACATTTACTTTTAAAACCATCAAAATGACAATTGTTTAACTACTTATATCCTGACGTCTACAAGAAAAAAAAAAAAACTGTAGGAGCTTCTTATGAAATACACAAAAGCATGTGAAAGTAAATTATCCCAGCTAAGATGAGAGCGGGTGGATTTTGCTGCACAAAAAGATAAGTTAACAAAAAGGTTTTTGGTTCCTTTGACGAGAAAAACAAGTGAATTTTTAGTTTAAAAAAAAAAAAAAAAAAGTCTAATTTTATCCATGTAATTGTTGCATTTTTGTTACCTTGCTCTTTCCTGTTCCGGCATTCCCAACCACAAAGACAGAGTGGCGCACAGCTAGTAACTCCTCCAGCTGAACAACCTACATGAAGACAGATTCCGCACTGAAAAATTACTGAAGCCTTTACGTTTGTAAAATTTACTCTTTTTGTTAACCCTTGGAGGCCCAGGCCAATTTCAATTTTTGCATTTTCGTTTTTTTCCTCCTTGTGTTTAAAAGGCCATAGCACTTGCATTTTTTCACTTAGAAACCCACAAGAGCCCTTATTTTTTGCGCCACTAATTGTACTTTGCAATGACAGGCTGAATTTTTGCATAAAGTACACTGCGAAACCAGAAAAAAATTCAAATTGAAAAAGAAACGCATTTCTTTTATTTGGGGGGTTTGTGTTTTTACGCCGTTCGCCCTGAGGTAAAACTGACTCATAATACATGTTCCTCAATTTGTTACGATTAAAACAATATATAACATGTATAACTTATATTGTATCTGATGGCCTGTAAAAAATTCAAACCATTTATATGTCACTTAAAATCGCTCCATTCCCAGGCTTATAGCGCTTTTATCCTTTGGTCTATGGGGCTGTATGAGGTGTCATTTTTTGCGCCATGATGTGTTCTTTCTATTGGTACCTTGATTGCACATACTGTATGCGACTTTTTGATCTCTTTTTATTACAATTTTTCTGGATTTGATGCGACCAAAAATGTGCAGTTTTGCACTTTGGGATATTTTTGCGCTTACGCCATTTACCGTGTGAGATCGGGAATGTGATAAATTAATAGTTCGGGCGATTACGGATGCGGCGATAGCAAACATGTTTATTTATTTATTTTTATTTATAACATGGGAAAAGGGGGGTGATTCTGACTTTTATTAGGGGAGGGGGCTTTTTACTTATAACATCACTTTTATTTTTACTTTTACACATATACTAGAAGCCCCCCTGGGGGACTTCTAGTATATACACTTTGATCTCTCATTGAGATCTTTGCTGTATAGTTATACAGCAAAGATCAATCAGATCAGCACTCGTTTGCTTTCGGCTGCTGCAGTGCCGAGCCGGGGTCGGCGCCATCTTGGAGAGGTCCCTGGCCGGCATCAGGTACAGAGATCACTCCTCCGGACAACGTCCCGGAGGAGCGATCTCACCCACTAGACACCAGGGAAGTGCTGCAGCCGGTAATTGGAGGCAGCTGTCATCTTTGACAGCTGCCTCCGATTACCTGATTAGCGGGCACAGCGATCACACCGTGCCCGCTAATAGCCGCGATCCCGGGCTACATGCGGCACCCGGAATCGCGGCGGTTCAGAGCGCGGCCGCCGCGCGGCCTAAGGGTTAAGAATTTTGCACTTACATTGTAAAAAAAACAAAAACACACACACAAAATTGATCATACTTATTCCTCCAGATCCCACATGAAAAAGAGCAGTTATATTAGCCCCCTAGGCCAAAATTCTAACTTTTACCTTTAACTGACTTATAATAAAATAGAAGTAGGTGCTTAATAAAATCACTCAGTCCCCATAGTCTATACAGGTACACATATGGCCCATGTGGGTCAAAAGAAGTTACATGTAGCTGCAAACTACTGACTATATTATCTAGTAATAAGACTACTGGTGATCGGATATATTAAAATAACACCTGCATAGCCCCTCCACTTTTTTAATGTCATATTAGCCCCACTCAGTAAATTGGTTGCTCGTGTGGGTCATCAGGACAGCCCCGGCTGTAATCTAAGTGGCAGCCTCAGATCCTAACAAATTTATTAGAAACGCCAAATAGTGTGAACATACCATTATATTTTGGTAGAGTTTAGGCTGTTTAGCTTATAGAACATCACCCAACTACAAGAGTATCCATGTCTCAGCTGAGAGCAGGACAGAGCATGCACCAGTTTGCCGCTACCTAGAGATAAGCGCAACTCGAGCATGCTCAAGTTTGATTGTTGGGAATTTTAATACTTGTGGCTGAAGTTGTTGGATGCAGTCCTAGGGAGTGCGGAAAGATCAGACTCGAGCATGCTCTAGTTGCGCTCATCTCTACAGCCATCAAATGTAAACAGTAGTTCTTCTATTCATTCAAGGCAAACTTATATCTTGAATATTGAGAGAACCAGAAACAAGTACTAGTGCTATAATTCTAATGGTCGTAGAACCTTTAATGTAGGCATGACTCCTGCCCGCACCATCACAGTGTCATAACAGTGTGTTGGATCAGAGGAACTATGCAGCACTATGGTGTATTAGACAGCATGGCAGGTTGGGCTTAAAGGGAATGCATTATCAAAACATCTGTTCATATACAATGAAGAGTCTCCAGAAGACCACCTGTTTGAGAAGACCCCCTTAATTAGACCAATTTTCATGTAAGGGACTTTAGTCCATCATACATTATGCATAGTGGCTATTTTCTCTGGGATGATTACTTAAAGAGACCAATTTATTTTTAATAACATTTTTCGTGGTCTCAAAGAAATTTCACTGTATGAAAATAATCCAGAACTCTTGCAGTTTTCAGTCTGATTAATTTCTACTTTTCAATAGTCTTTTCCTTATCATCACAGACAAGTTTTCAGTGAAAGCTGATAAAATGTAATCAGGCCAGGTGCAATAGATGTTGCCACAGCCCTGTCCTCCACACAGTGGCCTTAGCGCAGGTCACAGAGCATGCCTAGAAAACTTTTCCATAGAAGGTAATCAGTCCCCTCCTGCCTATTGTTTCCTGTGGACTACAAGTCTTCTCTGTTACGAGAGCAGAGTACAAATTCAAGGCAGTATGGCTGCACCGTAATAATTTACAAAAATTAGAAGAAAAATAATATTTTCTATTATCTGGATCTATGCATGCTTATTTACTGTAGCCATAGACTACATAGAATCATAGATTAAAAGAAATTCTATGACAAATAAGGAGAAGGATAAGTCTATTGATACGTTTAAACACAATAAGGCCGCTATGATTTTACATTTCACCCATGCTAAGCTGAAACACAATAAAAGTTAACCTTCATGCGCTTGCCAGGTTGTCTGTACAATTTTTTAATAAAAGTAATTAAGAATAAATTAATTATGTTTTTACTTTGAGAATAAAGCTCTCTTCGGGCTGCAGGTGAAGCTCAAGCATAGACTGCTTAACCATCTGTTCGAAGTGAAGGTCCCTCTTCCTGGGAACATCCAGTGCGGGAAACAGGTCACTGATCAGGCCCATGAAAATTGGGACATCGTCTGTTACTATCTTAGGTAGATTGAAGTCTCGTAAAGCTCGCATGAGTACCTAGAAGTGGGAATTGGGGGACACATTAATTTCAATATATGCAAATTTACTTTCTTTGTATAAAAAGGTTTGTTACCAACTTTGAAATAGAAACATGAGGCAATAGGACGTAAGAAGGATTAGTGGGTCTTCTCGTCAAAGCAAAATGAAATATTAGGATAACACAGCCCAAGAAAAGCTTTTACTTCTAGACATAAAGCATGATTACTGTAGATTTTTGTCTATGCAAAAGTGTACGCTCCATGTATCAGATATATTTAAATAAGTAAATACAAAAAGGAACCCCAAGGCAGGGAAAAAAAACTTAAAGGGAATCTCATGGATGATTTTACCTAATGCAATTAACCCCTTGCCTCTTCAGCCTGTTTTGGCCTTAATGCCCGGGGCCTATTTTTTAAATCTGACCTGTCTCTCTTTATGTAGTAATAACTCTGCGGTGCTTTTAACTATCGCAGTTATTCTGAGATTGTTTTTTCGTGACATATTCCTCTTTATGTTTGTGGTATACTTTGGTTGATACATTAAGTTGGTTTTTTTTTGCAAAAAACACAACATTTGCGCAAAAATTTGAAAAATTTACAATCCTTTATATTCAAAATTCTCTTTTTCTGAGAAAGATAGTCATGCCACATAAACTAATTATTACTGCAACATCTACAACATCTCTACTTTATGGTGATGTCATTTGGTGAACGTCCTTTTACTTGTTAGGATGTTAGAGGGCTTTAAACTTCTGCAGCGATTTTATAAATATCAGGAAAATGTCAAATTCTGATTTTTTTTTAGGGACCAGTCCAGTTCTGAAGTGGATTTGTGCGGCCTTTATGTTAGTTACCCCCATAAATCTCTCCACTGTAAAAACTAGACCCCTCAAAGTATTCAAAGTAACATTTTATAAGTTTATTAACCCTTTGGGTGTTTTGCTGAAACTAGAGCAAGTTGGAGGGGAAATTTTCATTTTTTCGGCAGATATTCCATTTTAATCCATTTTGTCCTCTAACACAGCAAATATTAACTGAGAAATACCACTCACTATTAATTCTCCTTATTCCAATGTTTCTAGAAATCCCCCATATGTGGCCGCAGTGCGTCACCTGACTCAACCACAGGCCGCAGACATGCCAGACCTGGTGAATTTTGGGGTCTTTTTTTTTATTTCAGGTTTTTTAAGCCATTACACCATGTCACAGGGGGCTTGCGGTGCCAAAATATTTGTGTAAGACAAGTTGACGTTTACATCGGTACCATTCTAGGGAACATGTGACACCCTAAAAAATTTTTATGAGGTGGTACGAATAAAAAACACAATTTAGCAGCTGTTTTTCACCATTTTTTTGTACGCCGTTTACTATACTTCACATATGACGTTATTCATCAGGTCGGTGGGATGATTGGCTACATCCTTGTGGTCACTTACTGCTCTTTTGCATATTTAAAAAAAAAAAAGCTAATTGTATTCTCTGTGTTTTTGGGTTATGCTCTCTTACTGTATTGTTTGTTTAATAATTGGACGGTTGATATTGAAAATTAAAAGTAAAGCAAAAATTTACAAATCTAAAGTAATCCCTGGTGCTTCAACCCTTTGGCTATGTTCAGATTTTGTAAGACACCAGCCGTTCTGTGACCCGGCGTGCTCGCATCCATATTAGCCGTTGCACTCAATGGAGCGTGTGCCCGGAGACGTACGCTCCATTGTGTACACAGACATGTCAGTTTTTTGCGGCACCGCTAGGGATCCCGGCCACAGTGTATACTATGTGTATACACTCCAGACGGGATTCCCTTGGCCTGCAGCACAATACGAGTAAAGGATTAATCACGGCTGTGTTGCAAACCCCTTTAAATGTAACATTTCTAAAAACTTTGAGTGTTAACTTGTAGGTGCTGCATCATTTAGGGTCGCTTTACACTGCCCGACATAGGGCCATGCAAGGACGCAAACGAGTCTATATCTCACTGATCGGCGCTCAGCCCCATGTCTGCACACATTGTACAATGAATCAAGTGGTTGGGCCATACAAATGATCCCTGTATCTTTTATGTGGCCATGGAAACTCTGACTGCCACTGTATCTTCAGGCCACCCTGCTTCCTCCAGCTTCAATCATTCTGGACAGAAAGCAGGACAGGAGAGCTGGAGAGCAGGATGCCTGATCACACAGCAGTGCAGAAGGTATGTTTGCACGGCTCGTGTCATCTGGAAACTGATGGCATTGAGAATCATGGATTAAAAACCAGTCAAACAGAAATGTACCTGATCTTCTGGACGATTACTATCTCCTCGTTTTAGGGAGCCTGCCACAACCAGCACAGACTTTACAGCTCTCAGGCCCCAGTCGTAGTGATCCTGTAAATAGATAATCAGATGAAAGAAATATTATTAACATTATTCATAAAGAATCAGTTCAATTCTACTGTAAATGGTTATTCCAATTCACTATTAACAGATCATAACAGTTTTATTACAGTCAGAGAGTAGAGAAGTAACAATTAAGAACTCATCAAGGTCAGTTTTTCTTTTTTTTTTCTTTTCTTCCCTTTTCCATTTGAAATGTGACTTCATTTGTAAGACCAGAGCAGTATAGGGGATGCACATACAGTTGAAAGAAAAAGTAGGTGAACCCATTTGACCCAAGCGTGCAGCATTTGATTATCGGTGACTGAAGAAGTTGGAAAACTTGGATACAGCCATAGGCTGGACTCCCTAGGGATGCATCTAACTTCTTTAGCCACCGGTAATCAAATGCCACATGCTCGAGTTTGGACAAACCTGAGAATTTTAAAAACATATTTGAAAAAAACACAAAGAGATACAAAAAGCATCTATGTCTCTGTCTGACTTGGTGCAGTCCTTCACTGCAAGGTTGCCCATTTATTTGAATGGAAGCCTTGTAAAATTATATGTCCTTTATTGTAGCTGCCACAGAGGAAAAAAAGCCTTTTCTGCAGCAAATCCACAGAAAATTGCAGGGATATCCACTTCAGCAAATCTGCTGTCCTCAAACTCATGTCCTCAGTTTGGGTGGTTACTACTGTAACGGCCCTATGTGATAATGGCCTGGGCCGCCTGAGCTGTCATCACTTTCAGCACCTGCTGACAGAGTGGGCCACCCAAGTGCTGCAAATTGCCTCTCAACTGTCTGGACCATGCCCTTTAACTATGAGCGCTTCGATGAGTGCTTGCAATTAAATGCAGGGCTGTGAGTGACAGGATGAGTAGGCATTGGCTCCAGCCTTGGCAATCACCCCTGTGGGACGCAGGCAGAATTCTGCTTCCAACCACAAAAGGCTGCTCCCTCCCCTAGTTCTCTGGCGCACGAGTGACATAAAAGAAAGGAAGGAGTCACTCCGGATGCTGCAGCTAGGTAAGTATTAATATTTTTTACACGGAACGCCTGGATGGGGGGGGATATGCTACCTAATGGGGTACTGCCTACATGGAAGGAGGGGGTAACTTACAGGGGATAGCCTACATGGGGACAAGGGGGTTAACTTAGAAGGGATTGCCTACAGGTGGGGGAGGTGGCTAACAGGGCGGTGCCTACATGGGGGGGGGAAAGGGGGGGTCAACTGCCAGGGGAGATACCTATACAGATGGAAATAATAAACTACATGAGGAGATACCTACATAGGAAGGAGAGGGGTTAACTACAAGGAGAGATACCTATATAGAGGGAGGGGACTAACTACTTTGGGAGATGCCTATGGAAGGGGCCTAACTACTGAGGGAGATTACTACATGGTGGGGGAAGTAACTACCAAGAGGAATTACCTACAGAGGGGGTGCCTACATGGCGTATACTACATACTAGTGGGCTTACTACCGAGATTGCTTACCTACCAGGGACACTACCTATGGGGTAAATAACTACATAGGGAATTCTACCTACTAGGAACATAGTAAAAATCCAAAGTTTGCTATGGGGCCCAGCCATTTCTAGCTATGCCCCTACTGAATTGTAAAACTTTCTCATATCTATATGTCATCAGGGATGTGCACAGTCACATTATGACTGAGACTCAAAGGCAAAAAAAAAAAAAAAAATTACACTTAAAAATTTAATTCTGGAATGATATGGCCCAGTTGCCCCATAAATTGTTTATGACGATTTATGAAGCGAGAATTAAGCAAAGCAACAATATGTCTGGTTTTATTGACCAATTTAAGGCTTAATAAATGATTAGTGAATCCTCACCGGAGAGACTAAGGCGCAGCCATTACCCAGGAATAACCGGAGAATCATTACAAGGGCTTTTTGCTTTATTCTAAATGTAACAATTTAACTTATTACAATATAAAATCATCAACATATAAAAGCCGCTGGGGTAGTATAGACGACTATAATGGTCAAATAATACTAGTACTTTGTGCATTCCGGCAGAATTTTACATTCAATTAACTTTATTCCCGGTTTTCACAGCTTTAAGTAACTGTTATAAGTACGTTTAACCATGCAAAAATACATTTTTTTTAAGTAAAATACAAAAACTATGTTTAGCAAACAAACCCTGGAGATATAGATATTGTCCTCATTGTACGACGTTCTTTGTGAGCACAAGACAGGGATGGAACGTTTAATTGCTCTATAATTGTAGGAGCATTATAAAGTGATAATACGCTGCCGTGACAAAGCGAATGACGTCTGTGTCATCTATACCCATTGTGATGCCGCTCTGTATGGTTTATTGGAAATTACCTGTCCCTAGTCAAGACTGTTGCATTATACTGTATTTAGGGGTACTTATTACCTATGGCATAGATACAAAGAACTAACTAATTCTTACAAGAACATGTTCTGACTGGTAACTAATGACTCAGGATTCTAAAAGTACAATTATCTGCTCTAAAAATGACTTCGAGCCAAACGTGTGAATAATAGAATCATCGAAAAATTAATTGCAGATACACGGGGAAAAAAAAATTATCTATACACGGTGTTTAAATAATTTATACTTTAGCCCTAAGGAAGTGGTGAAGATATGAAATAATTTGACAGGTCTCATAATGCGACTACAAAGGGATATTATTTTTTGACATGGTTTTTAAATTTCCCTGAACATGTATTGCATTCACAGGATTCATCATTGAGGTTTACTGTGTCTTTTATTACACACTGCTATAAAGATTATCATTGTTGGGCTACAGCATAAAATCTATTGGTAGCAGTAATGGTAAAACAGCATAGCGCAGACTATAAAAACATATAGTTATAAGAAGTTTCATCTACGCTTCACAAAAGAATATATATATATTATATATATACACACACACACACACACACACACATACATACATACATACTGTACACAGACATGTATATCTACCATAGAATAATCTGAAAGTCTTACAAATAAATAAGCAAACAGTTGGAAATTAAAGGAACTTTCCAGGGGTTTGGCATAAATTAATATGTGACTGGGGGTGGGTGAAAATAAACTTAAAACCCATACTTACCTCTCCTTGGGTCACCCACAACTGCTGCTTTCGTCTATCTGGTTCCCCAATCTTCTTGTTTCTTCCAGTTTCTGAATCAGTTGCTCGGTTCAAGACCTGCGGACTCAGCCTGCCAATCACTGGCTGCAGTACTGTAACTGTCTCGGCCAGTGATTGGCTGAGCCCACATTTCTTGTACTGACTGACTATCTCAGACCTGAAGAAAGAAAATTGGGGACGGGTAGACCAGAAGAGTAGCAGCTGCAGGGGACCATTGAGGGACCCATTGAAAGGTAAGTATGGGTTTTTAATCTATTCTTCCCCCCAGCCACACACTGTATTAATGTTTGCCATGCTCCTGAGATACAACTTTGAAGAGGCCTTGTCACAAATTTTTTAACATTTTTCTTTTTAAGACCAACAGGGGTTGTGATTGTAAGCAGTTTTGCAGTATACTCTCTTTATTTGAATCAAAGTTAACATTATACATATGGCCACTAGGTGTCTCCCTTCCTGTTAAACTGCAGTCCATGCTCCCTCCATGACAATATCTGGTCTTTTCTCTGTAAAAAAAAAAAAAAAAGAGACCAAACACAGGAACTTCCTGTGTTTTTTTCCCCTCTGAACAAAGAAAAGACAAATATAGTCTTGGAGGGGTCATGGACCACAGTTTGGCTACATGTAGAATGTTGACAAACACAGAGAATGTAGAAAAAATAAGATAAAGAGTATATTGCAAAACTTGCAATCACAACCTGTGTTGATTTGTTAAATTTTATTTATTTTTTTTGCAACAGCACCTTTTTAAAGTCATTGGGGGAATTGATAATACTCTGACGCACAAAAGTTGTAAATATTTGTGCAAGCCACATTTGTGTAAAAATTGCAGTTCTTCTTTGTGTTGGTGTGTGTCATTGTCTGTAAATATGAATGGAGCTTATGGGAAGGGAGTTTAGCAAATTTACTATAAATTTACACCAGAATCTGTAAAATCAGAAAATCTATGGTAGCTCAAATCTGCCAAGACCAAAGACTATTCTCTAGCTATTCTCTAACAGCAGCACTAACACCATTATATAGGAGCTAGGGAGGCCTTTCTGACGATATCCATGTGTGTGGTCAGTACAGAGTTATACTATTGTTGTACTACATGTTGTACTGCACTGGCCTTGCAGGTGTGGTACATGCTATTCATTCCTCCTGTTGGTTGGACCCCACTGATTAGTTTATCCCTTATCATTTAGACAGGGGATAACTTTGCAAGTTGAAAATGTCCCTTTAAGAAAACGTGAATCTGTATGCCATAACAGCAACATTACCTGTTTGGAGAGCAGCTCCTTGCACAGAGTGTAAAGGGTAATAAATTTCCTGGCTAAAGGCCGAGCATCAAGAAACCCCTCGGCTATCAGCATTATTTCACAGATCAGCTCAGTGTCTGGCACCACCATAGCACAAGGCCTGAAAGAAAAGCCGGTGTGTAATCATTAACATTGCGGTCTGAAGAAGCCTTTGAGAATGTGAGTACAGTATTGATAGCAATTGTTAAAGCTACATTTTTTTTTCTTTTACAAATCTGCCTTATCTGAAGCACATTGTTTGTTTAACCTAAAAAAAACAAATGTTGAATCATTAGATAGTGATGACATTTCCAAATGCTTTAAAGCACAAAGCAATAACATATTTTTCCCTTCTCCTTTTTGATTTACTCAAGTGTTTAGTGCTGTTTCTGACTTATGGCAACTGGATGTTTCCCTTCACACCTGCTTGTGCTCCACTCGTCTTCACCAATGCAGTTCTGTCTCTAGCAACCAAGCACCAGAGACAGAATGGAGGAAGTGACATGGGACATTCTCTGCTCTGTGTGTGTTCCCTGTTTTCACTCAACGAGTAGTGGGCAAAAACAGATCAGACACAGACTCTTTGATGAACTGCACACACATGTATATGCAAACTGAGGGGTGAACATTAGGCACATGACTGCAGGTGATTGGGCACAGTCCATGCATGCTCCTGAGGCTCTGCTGTAAATCATTGAACTGAGGGAACAAAAGTATGGGCAAATGTCATTGTGTTCCTGGGAATACCCATTGCCTTCAGGAGAAAAATCAAGCAAAAGCAGAGTAACGGGATACCTAACAGGCACAGGAAACACAAGTAAAAGAAACTAAGAACAAAGAGCTGGACGTAAGGTTAAGAGACCTTAAACCTTACCTTAAATATGAACCTGTACAATTCATATTGATTCATGTTTCCCTTCTAATAAAGCCTACATTTCCCATAATACCTCATATACAGAGGGCTGGGGGTGGGGGGGGGGCCCACTACATTGCACTTGCTCTGCAATGAGTTGTAAGTATAGCAAGAAATAGGTCTGTGATGTGAAACATCTGCCCCACCTTACACTACAAAGTATTGTGTATTCTTATGATATGTAGCTTCAGCCTGTCTCTGTGTAATATGTTGCTCCTTGCCAATTCTTACCAGCAGGAAGCAAGGAGTGCAATGTTCAGCTGCATCTCATAGGACACATTGCAGATAGAGTAGACATGTAGTGTAAGTCAGGGGAGTTGTACAACTCTGCAGCTAATCATTATATGGACTCATCTACTATATCACTGCACTCCCTAGCTAACAGAAAACACAGAAACTTTAGCCGCACTCTATACATGTAATGATGTAATCCTGTAGTTCACAGGACATAAGCCATACAGTGAAGATTGACCACCTGTTGGCATAGTAAACTATTTGATTTAATAGTGGTCTTCATAGGTATTACATAACCCAACTGCAGTGATTTAAAGAGGACCTGTCACCCCCCCGTGCCGGGGTGACAGGCTCCTGACCCCCTGCTAGATCCCCCTATACTCACCTAATCGCGCGGGGTCCCGCTTCCTGATGCGGTCGGGTCACGGAGATTTCAGCTCCCGAAGCCCGGCGCACGCACACAGCAGAGTCCGACGCTCATAGAGAATGAATGGGGAGTCCGATGCTCCGTCATTCTCTATGGGCATCGGCCTCTCTTGTCAGCGCGCGCGCCGGGCTTCGGGAGCTGAAATCTCCGTGACTCGACCGCATCAGGAAGCGGGACCCGGTGCGATTAGGTAAGTATAGGGCGCTCCAACGGGGGGTCGGGAGCCTGTCACCCCGGCACGGGGGGTGACAGGTATCCTTTAACTTCAATCTGGTAAAGGAACCTGTAAGGTTTGCCAAATAGAAAGAAGAGGTTATGAATGGCTTTATAATTTCATACTTTCATCCTTACTGAACTATTAGATGTCTATTAGTGATTTTTTTTATTTCTGTATTTATAATTTCATCCTGGTTAGCTAAAGAATAGATATCAGAGGGTTGTTGTTTCTGGTGTGTATTCTGATTAGAGACTGGTTACAAGTGGTGTGCCCCAAGGGTCTGTTTTGGGTCCTGTTCTTTTTATTATGTTTGTAAGTGACATAGGAGAAGTTTTGGTAGGTAAGGTTTGTCTGTTTGCTGATGACACAAAAGTGTGCAATAGGGTTGATATTCCTGGAGGTGTCAGTAATACAGAAAAGGATTTAGCTCTGCTAGATAAGTGGTCCAAACATTGGACACTGCAGTTCAATGTTTCCAAATGTAAAATAATGCACTTGGGGTGGAGGAGTCCTCTATCCGAGTATCATATTGGCAGAGCATACACCAGCACTCTCAGTGGAAATTGCTGGACACCAGATTGCCGCTATCCACTAACTTATGCATCCCTATTTACCAGGAATACACTTGTCATCTGCTCTACACAAACGCCTCCTCATCCACAGGCTGTAGGATATTTTTGGCTGAATAACCTCATTATTGGGCAACAATGGCGGTCCAGCAATCAACATCACTTGCTACATAAGTAAGTACATTTATATCGTTATCAATACTAACTACAACTACGAACCTGGTTTTCTCATCACTGGACTCTAACCTGATGCCGACATAACAGGGCTCAAGGGTCCATCTGGCCACAAGCCTAGGACTATATCCTGTTCTCATGGAAGGGCGATCGTACCATCAATAAAGCCAATTATTGGAGATAGCTCATTTCGCCTCTCCCATCTGATTAACCCATATAAAATAGTACGGGGGAAATGCTTTGGATGGAAGAGGAACAAATCCTTGTTGATTGATACACACTGACCGGTGCTCACAACACTATAGCATGACTATCTTCATCAGTGCTCCAGTCAGCAGCAAAGCATACCACCCTGGGTGGGATCTGACTAGTCCCACAAAAAAAGAAAACTAATTTTTTCCCCCCTACTTTCTTTCTGTCCTCCTGTTGATTTGACGATTCTCCAAGAATAAGAGACATCCCACCTGGTGTAGGGGACCCCCGATTTGTTAGGTAGTGTTTGACTACACCCTCAATTACTAGGGGTCTACCCTAATTCTTTACATGTATTACATCTTGCTCCTTGTTTTAGGATGCAATTGCTATGTGAATTTACCTTTTCCTACTATATATAGTCTTTGACCATACTATATTGGGTGCACCATGTATGTTAACCCTCCTATTTTCCTGTTCTTCTCTTGATACAGACTCGTGGGGACCCCCCTCCATCATTTCATCCATAATTCAATATATCTATACACTTACTCAGTTTTAAGTTAGCAAAGACTTTAGAAGAGAAGGATTTCGGGGGAGTTATTTCTAACAGCCTTAAAATGAGTCACCAGTGCAACCAGGCAATAGTGAAAGCTAATTGTATGCTGGGCTGTATATATAGTGGTATGCTGGGCTGTATAGAGGTATAGCCAGTAGGAAGAGGGAGATTGTTATCCCATTGTATAGAGCTGCCAAAATAAAACGGGCCCAAAGACAGGTTAGAAAAATGGCTGAAGGTGTCAGGAATAAAACATGTCAGGAAAGACTTAAGGATCTAAATCTGTATAGTCTAGAGGAAAGAAGGGAAGGGGGGGGGGACATGATCAAAACCTTGAATAATGTTAAAAGACTAAATAAAGTTCAAGGTATTCATAAAAAAAATTGAACACAAGAACAAGGTGACACAGTGAGAGGTTAGTTGGGGGGGAATGGTCAGAAACAACACAAGAAAATATAACTGTACTGAAAGAGTAGTAGATACTTGGAACAAACTTCCAGCAGATGTGATTGGTAAATCTGTAATAACTGAGTTTAAACCTGTCTGAGATAAACATATCTATCCTTAGATAATAGGAAGGGAAATACTAACAGAGCAGACTAGATGGACCAGGTGGTCTTTTTCTACCGACAATCTTCTATGTTTCTATTGTATAATATAATGTATCTAGCATTTAGCAAAAGCATATAAGAATAAGGCAAATAAACTGTGCTAATATGAAAAGCAACAATAGATGGCGATAGCGCTCCAGTAGCTTGCCTGAAAAGGGCCTTGAGATTCTCAGGCAGTTCTGTGCGGCCGGCATAACCAGGGTTCATAGTGATAAATATTCCCACTGATGGCTTCAATGTGATGTTTTCTCCAAGGAAAAAGAATCTGTCAGGAGGAGAGGGACAAGCTGTGAAATGCGCTCTTTGCAAAAGATTACATTTTGATTTGATGTAAGTTATCATTTCTAGATAGATTCTCTCCTTGCCTCTTTTTCTTGTTGCGGATGGCATCTTGAATACTTTTTACTTGTACTGCAACCACTGACAGAACTTCTACCGCAATCCGGTTAAATTCATCAAAACATCCCCAGGCTCCGGTCTGCGCCAGACCTTTATATATATTTCCTACAGACTGCAAGACAAATGGCAATGAAACTACACTGTGGGAAGAAATGTTTTAGGAAGCACAGATTGTGAATTTGCCATTTAGCTTACTTTATAATCCATCTGTTCGGAGCAGTTGAAAACGTACACCATCACCCCCAGGGCCCGACCTAAATCTTTGGTCGTCTCCGTTTTTCCTGTTCCGGCAGGGCCGGCTGGAGCGCCGCTCATAGTCAGGTGGAGAGACTGTGTCAGGGTGATGTAACACCTTATAGAGAACAACAAATCGACATTTAAATAATAATAATAGTAATAATAATGATAATAATAATAATAATAATAATGATAATAATAATAATTCATTTGGAATAGGTTTTGCCCTAAAAGTTATTTTTTATACATCTTTTCAAGGGGTCATACACTCTTTTTAATGCAATCTCTTCCTAGTATCTTAGCCTACAAATATACTGTGGTTCACTGCGGTGAATTTTACAGATCTGAACATTTGCCCTGCAGCAGTTCACATTCTGTAAGCATCGCCTCATGTCAATGTCCATCAGCTGATCCCTGACATCCGGCCGCAGCACAAACACTGGATCAGTAGAGAAAAGTGAATTTTAAGAAATTCTATTTCTGAATGAGAATCAGTCTCTGAGATTAAGGCGATGTCCACACACGGTAAAAGAAAAGCAAAATATGACCGTAAAATAGGTATAAAAAAAGGCTGTATTTTGAATCTAATAAGATGCTACGTAAAACTATAGAAAAACAGCCATTAGCCAACAGTGCACACATTGTAAAAAATATTCTTTTTTTTTTTTCGCAATGTGGGACACAGACTGAGATTAATAAATAAAATGTCTTCCAACCACAAAAAGTGATGGTTTGTAAAAAATATATTTAAAAATATATTAAAAAAAAAAAAAAAAGTTTGGATGCAGGAGGCATCTCCATTGATACTAATGAAGCCGCATTATATAGGGGAGGGAATTCCCTCCCACTGGGTGCGGGCCGGCCCGCCTCCTGTGCTTCAGCCCCGGCCCGATACCCGTGGATAGAACTGCACCGCCTTACCCGAGAAGGCGCCGTTCTATCCCTGGGTCAGATTAAAGAGGATGTACCTGATGGTACATCCTCTTTATAAATCATTGGCCGCTGACCATGCATCACTACGTGTAATAGGAGATGCATGATTGGCGACCAATGAAAGTGCAGAGAAAATAATAAAAACAACACTTTACCTATCCACACTCCTGGTATCCTTCCAGCTTCTCATGGTTCACCGCAGCCACTGCTAAAGCTTCTGAAGCCATCCATGCAATGACTGGCCGCTCAGCCAATCACTGGCTACAGCACTGTCTTTTCTCGGCCTGTGATTGGCTCAGCAGCTTGTCACTTCAGAGACTCCTCAGAAGTGCCAGTTGTGGCTGCAGGGAGAAGCCTGAGGGATGAAAGAAAGCTGGGGAGCATGGAGAGGTACAGTAATATATTACTTTTCTATGTATGCAGCCAGGGCTGCACAGACATCGCTAACGATTTTATATATATATATATATATATATATATATATATATATATATATATATATATATAAACACACACACACACAGTAGTACCTTGGTTTAAGAGTAACTTGGATTAATAGCGTTTTGCAAGAAGAGCTCACAGTTTTTCAAACTTATAACTTGGTTTAAGAGCATTGCTTTGGTTTAAAAGCTCACTGTACTGGATGGGAGGGAAAGTCGGGGAGTGGCATGGTCTGCATAGCGGGGTCTACAGCGCTGAACTCTCCCAAATCATAGCAGATCCACTTTAGGCTGGGGCTTGCATCAGGGGACAGGACTCTGAAGGTAATGTCTTCATAGCTGTAACCCCTCTATATTCCCACATATGTCCTGCTCATTCCTTCATGCTCCATGCCGTCTCTGTCAGCACTCCATTCCTGCTATGTGCCATTTACACTGCTGCTATAATGTGCCTGCACTTACACTCAGCCATTCACACTGCTGTATATAGACATTTCTGTCACTGTCCTCCTGCACAGCTCTGTGATTCTCACTTCCTGATCCACGCTGAACACACACCCCTTCCCCATTGCGGTCATGTGACTACACAGACCTCTGACAGCAGCCCTGCTTCTCTACTCTAGTCTGTTGTACTACGTTACTGCATTATGGGGATCTGCAGTTCCATCCTGTATCTACAAACTGCTGTGTTATCAGGTTTATGCAGTTACTATACATTATACTCCACATACTGATTGCTATACTGTACAGTAACTTATAATATCACATATTCAGCTTGCTAAATGTTTGTTTTATTTTTGGGGTATGGGACCATTTGTCTGCATTTGAATTATTCCTTATGGGAAAATTTGCTTTAGTTTAAAGGTGATTTGGATTACAAGCATGGTCGCGGAACGAATTATGCTCGTAATCCAAGGCACACATATATATATATATATATATATCTCCAGCCCTTGCTGTACGATCGTTGAGCCGTGTAATAGGCTCAGTAAGTGAGCGCCAATCTAGCAGATCCTAAGAGAGTTTGCAGTGAGCCAGGAAATGAAGTGCTTAGTGATGCACTTCTCCCATCTCTGATCAATGAAAACATTTTTGACATGTCTCTAGGAAGCGACAGGAACACTTTACAGTGATTTAGATATGGGCAACAGAATGAAGGTATCCAAAGCCCTGTCAATTAAAACTCTGACCCCTATCAAGACATATTGGCCAATAAATTGGCAATGAGTTAGTGCTCCCTAGCACAAGCGTCTCATTCCAGATACATGCCTACCCCTACCTATCTCCTGCACACATGGATAAATCCTAATAAACTGACTTATTCTGCAGAAACATCTGGGTGAGTGCCGACTTTTTTTGGCTTTTTGCTTGTTATGTCTGTGATATTTTGTGCATATTATTTTTTATAAACAAATAAAAGATGATCAGATATAAAGTTGTAATATCTGCACAACTTAAAGGGGTTATCCAGCACTACAAAAACATGGCCAATTTCCCTCTACTGTTGTCTCCAGTTTGGGTGGGGTTTTGAAACTTAGTTCCATTGAAGTAAATGGAGCTTAATTGCAAACTGCACCTGAACTGGAGACAACAGTAGGGGGAAAAGTGGCCATGTTTTTGTAGCGCTTGATAACCCCTTTAATCTCTATTAAAGGGGAACGAAGGCAAAAAAAAATCATTTAAATCAACTGGTTTCAGAAAGTTATATATAGAAGTGCAATTTACTTCTATTTAAAAATCTCAAGTCTCTTCCAGTACTTATCAGCTGCTGTATGTCCATCAGGAAGTGGTGTATTCTTTCCAGTCTGACACAGTGCTCTCTGCTGCCCAGAGCAGTAGCAAATCCCCATAGAAAACCTCTCCTGCTCTGGACAGTTCCTGACATGGACAGGAGTGGCAGCAGAGGGCACAGTGTCAGATTGGAAAGAATACACCATTTCCTGCAGGACATACAGCAGCTGATAAGTACTGAAAGACTTGTGATTTTTAAATAGAAGCAAATTACAAATCTGTATTACTTTCTGAAACCAGTTGATCTGAAGGACCTTCCCCTTAAATAGACATTAAGTTGCACAGATATTCCTGGCATAATCTTGGACTGTCGGACAGCACCAGTGGAGAATTGATGGCAGTGGTTTTTTTTGTAAGATAAAAATAAGTCTCTTGATAATCCCTTTAAAATGCAAACTTGCTGATTTTGGTTCAGGACAAGATGTGGTTACTCACATTTGTAATAATATATTTAATTTTAATATATTTTTGTGAGTTATGAAGGGCAAAGAGTTTTTGATACATCAGGATTTACCTGTCAGTCAAAGGTGTAATAACCAGCCGAGGTGTATTTCCTAAATATTCATAAGAATACTGAAACTGGGCATCACAAATATTGGCGAAGCAATGCTTTTGTTTGTCATCCCAACGATGTCTCAGTTGAGACAACCAAGCAAAGTCTTGAGCGCTGGTCACCTATAAGAGTATTAGGAAAACAGTGGAAGGAAGAATAATGTTATGCATCGAGAGACCGCTAACATGGAGCATTCAATTGTGTATAAGTCTGTTCAATCAATCCTCATAAGCCTAAGATACAAATTAGACTTGTTAGCTACAGCTATTAGCTATATGTAAGTCATGGCCATAAGTTAAGTTTCAGCAACAGATACAAGTCAAATAGTAAAAAAAAACAAACAAAAAAAAAAACATACTTACCTAACCCCTGTCGCCCACTGGTTCTGTACACCTTTATTTTCTCTCCCAATCTTTCTTCTACCTCCTTCCGAAGTTAAAGGGATTATCCAGTGATAGTGTAGTTTACACTGGAGATTTTCAAATAGAAGTAAATTACAAATCTATATAGCTTTCTGAAACCAGTTGATTTGAAAGAAAAAGATTTTCACTGGATAACCCCTTTAATACTTGGGAGAGGGACCTCCCAGCCAATCACTGGCCGCAGTGGTTTTCTGTCCTGGCCAGTGATTGGCTAAGCCAGCAGGTTCTGCTTACAATCGCTCATCTCAAAAGCAGGAAGAGAGATGATTGGTAAAGAACACAAAGGCCAGTGGGAGTTGCAAGGAAGCACAGGGGGAACAGGGCTGGGTAAGTATGTACTTTTTTTCTATTTTCCCCCCGCTCCAGTAATATATTACTTTTTACACTATGGTCAGAATACCCATTCAAGGCCCAAAATAATACTATAACACACAATAAAACTTAACACATGGCACATTTTTAGCCCTCCTGGTGTGTTGTCAATTGTCTCTCCATTTTTAAATAATTAAATTGAAAAATAAGGTTATTCCTCTTTAAAATGTATGAATACATTTACATCTGGGTGTTAATTTGGTGGGAAGGGTGTTTTCCTACAACATCTAAAACAATCCAATTACTGTTGATTGTGAAGGGGCACACCCGGTTGTCAATGTGCTTAAAAGGGTACTCCAGAGCTGATAAAAAAAACAATCAATCAATCAAACATAATTTTTACATTTACCATCCCTCTGGAGTTTCGTTTAAATTTCCCACTGTTTGCAGGTCCCTGAAGCTCCAGTTGGTGGCCTTATTTTTTCTTTATTTCCTGGTTTGGGCTTTCCCATGATGCACTTTGTCTCCTGCGATGTCTGACTCTGTAAAACTGTTAGATGGCTTACATCTTGCTCAGCCAATCAGAGCTGAGCAACCTGTGTCATCTGACAAAGGGAGGCTGGCTTAACTGGTCCTAGACCAGTCTCCCTCTTGATGATGTCATTGTCACAAAATGGCTTCCTGGGGTCAACAGTCATTAGGTAAGAAACAGTTTATTTCACTTGCTGGTGGGGGATTGAGGGGGGGTAAAGAAAGGGAAGGGGGGCAGATAGGTGATTGAAGCATATTACAAAGTTATATAACTTTGTAATGTGTTTCAATTACTGGGAAAAGGCTTTTCTCTGGAGTGCCCCTTTAAGGATTAAGGAGGAACACAAAACAGAATGGTGATTTTATGGGCAATACAACAATTTGCTAAAAAAAACATTTCAGGAGATTACAAGATTTCTTATAGTGGAACTTTAAAACAAAATAAAAATGTTACCATATTACCTTATGCAGGACAAGCTTAGCAACCACATCCCTGGCATGGACATCTATGGTGCATATTGTCATGATCTTCTGCCTGTCTCCGGGAGAGAGCTCACCCACTAACATGGTAATCAGAGCATTTAACTGATGAATCTGAAAGAATAAAAAAGAGATCATCATAGTATTGCGACCAACCTGATTGGCAGAGTAGTAGCAGCAGATTCTGAAGTAATAAATTAGGACAAAAACACCATTTCTTTGCAAGTGAGCCTTATCTTTTTTTATCACTATTATTCAACTAAAACAAACCCCAAAAATGTAAGCAGTGTATAAACTGATTTTTTACAGAAACTTCTATGATGTTCCCTTCCTTTACACTACAGACTAAGAGAGGTAGAGAGAGAGGTAATCAGACTAAGAGAGGAAATCAGCCCAGCGAATGTAATAATAGCTACATGTGGTGAATCTGTGCTTTGGCTCTTTGTACTCTTTGTATCAACTTAAATGGCAAGTGTCACTCACACAAACTTCTGACGTGTCATAGTGACATGTCAGAAGTTTTGAGAGCTAAAACAAATGGGCAGAAGCACTGCTGAGCACTGTGCCCCTTTGTCTCTGCTAATAGCATGCATAGATATATAGAAAGTCTCGCAGTCTTTCTATAAATTTGTACACCACTGAGCAGACACAAGCAGAAACAATCTGAATTCTCATTTTAGCGGTGGGGGTCTGAGCACCCAGATCTCCACGAATCAAATCTTCTGACATATCACTATGACATGCAAGACGTTTGCAAAAGTGATAGGTACCCTCTTAGCTGTTAGTATTCACTTGTTGAAGACATATGGTGAATGTCCGGCTTTAGCACCAGATTGACTGGGTGGGCAGTGCATACCCTGACCCCAAAAACAAGAAACGTTGTGCAACAGGGGAGGCTAAAGGAGAACCGTGATTCCAAGAAGCAGAGAGGTAAGTATGTGGGCTATACCTCTTAATGTATGGATATCTGTTAAAAGACTCTGTCCCTAAGCTTATGGTGTCCTATCTGTCAAGATACACTAGTGACATAAACACAACGTATTACCTGTATCATTCTGTGAAGCTGTTCTGCTGATAAATATCTATGACCTCATACTTATCATCTCTATTATATGCTTGAGTGAAAGCTTGGTAGTCCTTGATATTCATGAGCACAAGCTCCATCTGCCCACTAGCCGCTGATTGAAAGAAGCCTGCTGGTGTATAGACATATCTGTGTCAATCAGCGGCTAGTACAGCGCTAGTTCTGCATATCTGGGGATCGGCTTCACAGAATGATGTAACGGTGTGTCTGTCACTAGATTATACTGTACTCAGATAGGGAAACAGAAACCTAGTGATGGATTTCCTTTAATGGATAAATCTGTATACAAGTTCCTATAACTTCCTCCATATTGGTGGCTGTAGGAAGCTAAAATCTTATCCCCTAACTACACCAATGTAAAAGGAAGCAAGGGATTTAAAGCTCTGTGATAGAAAAATAAAGCTCCAAACACTATAAAGATATGTCCTTAAATATTCACATATTATGGTGTAAAAGAGTGAACATTTGGTTTAGAAAAGTATTGTAAGTTAGGGTAAGTAGAGAAGGGTAAAATAATGGTGGTCACACAGGCTAATACAATTTATAATATAGTCATGTACTGTAGCTATAATTCAATTACAGAATCCATAGCCTACATTGTTCTGATAACTTACAGGACATACCTGTTTTTTATTATAATCTTTGAGAGCGGTTTCAAACCCTTCTTCCAACCTGTCAAATGCAATTCCAACATCAATGGTCCACCAGATCTGGGAGCTGGTCAATGCCACCTGAGCTGGATAGTCAAAAATCCACTGTTCTCTTGGTTTATCCTCATATGCAGCCACAGCCTCGGTGATATGATAGCGCACTGTTTCACACATAGTGTCTTCCACATTTTTCAACCAATGCTCGACCTTTTAAATATATAAAAAAAATTATTTGATAATGGGTGTTTGTATGGTTTTATAGTCTAAATATACAGTAGAAAAGAAGTTATAGTAATCTTTTTTTCTAATCTGTGTCATAATCCCAGGCGTCAAGGAAATGGCAAATGTGGTCACCCTGGTCAATGGTCATTTAAAGGCTATGGACCGCTTTTCACAGATTTTTGCCATTTTTGTTGAGTGAGCACTAAAATACTAGTGGTCGTTACTAGAGTCGAGTGTTTTTCGATGCTCGTGTGGCTGACTCGAGTTTAACTAGAGGCCCTCGTCTTTGCAGATCGGAGGGTGTCTGGTTCACCTTCGATGTGTACTGCAGTTAGATTTTGCATTTTTTCACTCTAATTTCAAATTTTTGTGTATTTTGTCTCTTGAAGTGATGTGTATACAAAATATATACAAAAAATTGATCGAAAAACATGTTACTTCAAGACATATTACGGTATGCCGTTGTGACACTGTACCCACAATCTGACCCACCCAAACCCCTTGTACCTTCGGATAGCTGATTTTTAATCCAAGATCTCTCCTGCAGTCCATTTGGCAGGTGATGCAGTTATTGTTCTAAAAAAACAACTTTTAAACCGGCATCCCCGTGCCCTATGGGAGTGGCCTAGATTGTGTATGCATTAGGCTGGCACAACCTCTCTGTCCCTCCTCCCCGCCCTCCTCATCATTAGGAATCCTCCAGGCAGATTGCCTACTATTCGTCAGCTGTGTCAGCCCGGCACATGGGCTGGATCATTAAGACACCGGTGTAATGTTCAGACAGGAGAAAATGTTCTAGGGGAATTCCTAATGATGAAGAGGGTTGGGAGGAGGGGTGGAGGGGTGGTGGAAATTTAGGGCACAGATATTCTCAGCCACACCCGTAGGGCACGGGGCTGTAAGTTTAAAAGTTGTTTTTTAAGACAATAACTGCATCACCTGCCAAACGGACCCCAGGACAGATCTTGGATTAAAAGCAGTTATACGAAGGTACAAGTGGTTTGGGGGGGTCAGATTGTGGGTACAGAGTCGCTTTAATTGACAGCATACTGATAGAGTTCTAATATACCTTGCAGTAAGTATTGCATTTTTTGTTCAAATAGTTATATATTTTGTCCCTTGTGTAAATGAAATATACAAAAAATTTGATTTAGTATTTAAACATAAATGATGATACCAAAAGCTCCAAAACCATTGAAATATTCACACTACTGTACTGAAACTCAGTACAGTAGCGCAAATATTTAACCAGCATCACGAGCACCACAAGGTGTTGAGTCGAGAATCTAGTTCAGTCGAGCACCTTGATGCTTGATCGAGCACCATGCTTGACCGTGAATGCTCGCTTAACATCACTTAAGTAATCCTCTCAGCTATTTGGTTGCACAGACACTCACAGTCCCAGAATCTATATGGGATATACTCCAGAAATATCCACAAGATGTAGCCTTGACAAAAACCCCTGTGAGTTCTATAATGTGGAACTATGTACTTTGCAATGGAGTTTCAGTGTAGATCAAGATAAAAGTCAGCCATTTTAAATTTGGGTGAAGCTAAAGATATTGTAAAATAAAACATCTGGCTAATTTCTCTCCGTACTTTTATTTAGCAAAGAAATATTATTAATGAGGCAGTAAAATGGTCAAAGAGGCGGGGCATAAGGTTCCCTGTCCCCTAGGACTGCTCTGCCTTGCTTGGTTGCTTGGTCTTAGTCCTTCTCCCTCTTCACCTCATCGAACCACTGGGCTTGGCATACACCACCAAGCCCTTTCTAGATCTTACGTATACAACATAATGCACAGGGAGCAGGAATCAAGGAATCCCTTGCCTGCATCTTTGACACTATTACTACAACAATAAGAGCGCCGTTTTTTTTCTTTTTAGAACAGAAGCAAAGGTTCTGCAGAATTATAACAAGAGGACAATTACTGAGAGCTACATACCAGTACTCCGGGCTTTACTCAGGCCGGTGTACGAGCAGTAACATATTGTACACTTACGGGGATATTTATCAAACTGGTGTGAAGTAGAATTGTCTTAGTTGCCACTAGCAACCAATCAGATTCCATCTTTCATTTTTTTAAAGAATCTTTGAGGAATGAAAAATGGAATCTTATTGGTTGCCGGGGGCAACTGAGCCAGTTTTACTGTACACCATGTTTGATCAATCTCCCCCTTAGAATTTACTAGCTTATGTTATACCGGATCATGTATAGCAAGCAAACCTAAGCAATTGGCTTCTTCCTGCAGAATGGCGGCTTCCCTCTCTGATAATCACAGAAGTCTCAAATCAGAGGCTATAAGTTATAGAAGTGTAGGAGGTTATTATTACCTGTCCTCTACACTGGCAGGCCACACTGAACGGGACATACTCCTTCTCTTTGCTGTACATCCCTGTTGCCTCATTTTCAACCTGCTCTTGGAACTTGAGATCGGCAATGTTGTCAAAAAGTTTTGCCAAGTGTCGGGTCACCTGAAAAAGATACATAGATACAGCGTGCATCACACATTGCTCACATCTTCAATATTGAACATTTATTCGTTTTTGGGGGGGGGGGGGGGAAATTGACCCTTGAGAAGTGCAAATGTATGTATACCCTGCCGTATTACAGCAGAGAACATAAATAAATCATATCAGGAGGCGTAAGAGCAAGAAAACAATAACTAAATATACAGAACTTACACATAACCTTAATAGCCTGGGCTTACCGTCCCGAACTGGATATTCAGATAAAATGGTACACTTTTTTTAGTTACTAAAATGTATGTACTGACCAATTTATTCCTTGTAGGTCATTTTCATAGGTCATTCTACTAAATCACATCTGGCAGAACTGTCCTTGAGGACTGCACTTAGTATCAGGGGCACTGGACTAGATAAGCTTGCATGTTTGGAGCTGGAGTAGCTTGCTGGACAGATCGTATAAGATTTATTAAGCCATAGCACAGGGTCAATTTAATTTTATCCTGACTTGTCTTTTTTTTCTCTAAATCTGTTAAAAAAACTTTTGCCGATTACAGACTTTGTTATATTTATATGTTATTATTGGTTATTTTGCTCTGTGTTTTATTAAAATGTTCTTATTGGCAATCACATTATTGGCACCTTGGATTTCTGGGTCTTTACCTATAGAGTAATCTGGAGATAAAAATAGTCTTTAAATTAACTGGTGTCAGAAAGTACAGATTTGTAAATTACTTTTATTTAAAAATTTGAGCTGATGCTATATACTAGGGATGGTCCGAACCGAGTTCGGTTCGGGTTCGTACGAACCCGAACTCTCGGTAATGATTCCCGCTGTCTGCCCGCTCCGTGCAGCGGGCGGATCCATCTGGAGGACCGCCTGGAAAACTGGGATACAGCCATAGACATAGGCTGTATCCCAGTTTTCCAGGCGGTCCTCCACGGAGCGGGCAGACAGCGGGAACCTGATGCCGAGCGTTCAGGTTCATATGAACCTGAACCTCGGAGGGTTTGGACCATCCCTACTATATACAGCTGTTGCCTGTATACAGCTAAATAAACAGTTACTTCTGAGAAACGCTCACGGACGAAGAGAGTTTGGTTTATAATGAAGGCCGCAAAAGGTGGAGCTGGCAAAATGATTATTTCTACATATAACTAACACTACTTGTCTGAATTTTTACACGAAAAATGTCAAGTCAGCAGTGGTAAAATGGTAACAACGGTAACGGTAGAAACTTTTTATTCATAGACTTTTACCCTTGATCTTCATACAGCTGGAGGACAGATATATCTCAGAGCAACGAACTATATGGGGACAGAAGGCTATTGTCTGTGTAAATCTGGTATATAATTATCTAGCTGAAGAGCAGGGGAATAAATGGGGCTTTAGCTGTCACATAGGTTGGATGAGTAATGCTGGAAGGAGGATATCAGAATGACAAGAAACTTAAGGAGGCATTAGCACTATCATTAGCTGTAAAAACAATGTAGTGCACTTAAAGGGGTAGTCCAGGATAAAATGATTGATAGCCTATTCCCAGGAAAAACTATCAATAGTTGATGGGTGGTATGCTGACACCCAGCCTCCCCTCCAACTACAGTGAGAATGGAGCTGGAAGCAAATTTACCTGATCCTTGTGCAGGAGCGGCACCAGTGTTCTGCAGCCCCAACTTCTATTCACTTCAATGTGAACTGCATTCTCAGTGTAGTGCGATCAGTGTCAGCACCCCACCGATCACTTATTGATAACCTATCCTGTGAATAGGTTATCAATTGTTTTATCCTGGAAAGTCCATGTGTTATATGCAGTTTGTGTCATGGTTTTCTGAGGACCATCCTAATTTATTTATTTATTTTTATATAGTTATACTGGGTTTGGAAACCCCATCTATTTGCCATGCGTAGGTTTGATGCAACCCGCTCTCATCTCGTCAAATATATAAAAGTGTATAAACTTGTTCTAATGTCCTAAAAAAGTAAAAGCACATTTACCAAATGAGGCCGACATAAAGTAGACATATAGCAGATGTAAAATAATAACTAAATTTATGTGGCATGACAATTTTTTAAAAATTGAGAAACATTTTTCTTTTTCTAATTTTTCATACAATTTAAGGCCATATTTACATAATGTCTTTTTTAAAAAAAATAAAATAAAGGCCATTATTCAATGCTCAAAATAACGGACATTATTTTCAGTCTTCAATAATTTTCATTAAAGTCTACGGAAACAACAGTGGCCGGCAAATTAATGTTCAAGACATTAATTTAAGATGTTATTTTAAGTTGTTCACACACAGATTTTTTGCTAGCTGACCTTTCACCATCTTTTCAACAAAATTCAATGCAACTTTAAAAATGGCCGCACCCAAAAGGATCTTGAAAGCGACCATCATTCAACCTAAACTTATGCAAATGTACCATCAGGTACATAGAACGGCGCCAGCGTCGGAAGCCAGTGCCACGGTCCGTTTTTTGAACCACGACCTGGTTCAATTTGGCCCGGTTCAATGGAGACACGTCATAGAGTGGCGGGGGTTTCCTCCTACTGGGGCCGGCCCGTTTCCAGTGTTTCAGCCCCGGCCCAATAACTATGGATAGAACGGCGCTGTACATGGGAAACAGGCCACAGTTCAAAAAATGGACTGCGGTACTGGCTTCCCCACGCCAGCGCCCTTCTATACATAGGTCATGTTAAAGCAAATGTACCTGATTGCAATGATGGCCGCCAAAGTATTTTTAATAAAAGCCGTTATTGGGTACTCAAAGTAAGAGTCATTGAAAATTGTTGTGTGAAACCAGCCTTAGAGTCTCTTTAAAAAAAAAGGCTGAATGTAAAAACAAAAAATTACTTCTAATGTCCCAAAGTTATTACCACATAAAGAGACACATCTCAGAATTGAAGAATGGGGCTCGGACACTAAGGGCCATTTTAAATGACCTGTGCCAGTCTGTAAGTAAGTTCTGATCTCTGATTTCAGCTTTCATCTGCATACCGCTCTAATACATGGAAAGATATGCAGCTGTTGGCCGAGTAGTGTTTACTCGTTCTTCGGCTGATTGTTAGCCCTATGACAAGAATTTTAAGGAAGCACTGCCACTATTATCAACTCAGACTTAAAAACAACATACACTTTAAGGAATATCCATACATATCTAATCCACTGTGGATTTTATGATGACGCTGGGCTTGGTAACGTCATAAAGAGGCATGGTTTTCAGGTGGGAAGAAAGGCCGACACACCCTGTCTCCATGGCATTCTACAACTATGACAAAGGACAGTTTTTGACCAAATGAACAGACGGATGCCAGAATAAATGGGTGGTTTATAAAATATTTCATTCTAAACAACAGAGTGGTGCTGAAATTGGCCCAGGTCCGGGGTGGGTAAAGTCAGGCTTGCTCATTGTACCTACCCACCCAAAAAATACCGGAGAAGTTCTAAACATACCTGTTTTGGCTGACTTCCTTTAGAAAGAATGTCCAGCAAATCGGCAGAGGAGACAAAGTAGAAACGAGGAAAAGCCAAACGCTTTGTTTCCAAATACTGAGACAAAGCTTTTTCACACAGAGACAGCCTGGAAAAAAAATAAGGTTGCAGGTGATCAACCAGTCAAGGCCAAGCTCGTCCCATAGGTCACTATCTTCCTGTATTGCATAACATTTACACACACCAAAAAAAAAAAACAAAAAAAAAACAAACAAACAAAAAAAAGGACCAAAGTAAACAAATACATAAATCCATCTTTTGAGATCATAATTTATAAAAGTAAGGAAGGATATTAACCCCTTCATGACCAAGGTCATTGATGCACGGATGTCCAGGTCACAATGGAGCAGTGTTGCCTCCTCTCTTTCTAAGAGCCAGAACGCTTTTATTCTTCCACCTACAGGGCTGGTTAAGGGGCTTATTTTCTGTGCCACAATATCTAGTTTTGATTAGTATGATATTGGTATAAAAGAAACTTTTTTTTAACCTTTTTATAAATTTTTTTGTAATAAATTATTAAAAACAAACAAAAAACCCAGCAATTCTGGTATTTTTCCCCCCTCTTTTCGTTTATGCCTTTCACCATGCAGGAAACACATTGTGATATTTTATTAAATTGGACAATTCCGTTTAGTGTAATAGGACATGTTATAAGGTCACAATCAGCTGACATGCAGAATGTCAGCCGATTGTGGTTTTTTAAAATGTTGAAAGATCCCGATCATGTCAGTGACTGTCTGCTACTGTCCATTGTTAGATGTAACGATGTAAGAGAAGTGGTGGCGGCAGACCTACGCTGACTTCAATAGACAGCCTGAACTATCTAATCTAATCTAATCTAAGGCTGCGTTCACACTACGTATATTTCAGTCAGTATATTTCAGTCAGTATTGCAACCAAAACCAGAAGTGGATTAAAAACACAGAAAGGATCTGTTCATACAATGTTGAAATTGAGTGGATGGCCGCCATATAACAGTAAATAACGGCCATTATTTCAATATTACAGCCGTTGTTCTAAAATAACAGCAAATATTTGCCATTAAATGGTGGCCATCCACTCAATTTCAACATTGTGTGAACAGAGCCTTTTTGTGTTTTTAATCCACTCCTGGTTTTGGTTGCAATACTGACTGAAATATACATATACTGACTGAAATATACGTAGTGTGAACACAGCCTAAGGATGGTTTGGGCAGCCCCTCCCGCTGCTCCTCGCTCATTTTCTCTGTCTATAATAGCACAGGAAGTGAGCAGAGATCGAGTGGGAAGCGAGTGCTGAACTGACAGGTCGGTGCTAGTCTCCCCCATATTATGATGCCATGTAATACACCCTCTAAACACATCTTTGCCTCAAAACACATGACTTTACCTTGTCTGCAGTTCATCAAGAGTTTCATACAGTTTGGGACGATTTGTTGCATCCAAAACATTTCGTATTTTCTCTGTCTCAAACATTAATTCCTGCATGGAAGACAACATTTTTTTTTAAAAAAATCCATGGTTTTCTGTTTTGTAAATGGGCTCAGTGTAGAGATTAGGCAGCAGTATTGGTCTTGGCTTGTCCCCAGCCATTAATCTCCAAATAATAATTATTTTCTACTTCCAGCATACTTCATACAATTACATTTTGTTTTAGCAATATATTTAGCTGGGGAACAGTTTGGGTTTTGGAGAACCAACTCCCTATTCACCTAACACATTTCTGCAGCTTACAGCTGTCACCAGAGAGTCTAATCCATATAAAACTGCTTACTTCTCAGTGGCCGACTATAAATAATCATCTATACTGCAGAACATTATGGAATAGGAAATAAATTATTTAGACTTTAACAGGGATAGGAGTGACAGAATGGAATATTAAAACGCTATGGACACCTCCGCCCTGATTTTATTATTCATTTGTGTTCTGACTGCAAAATGAAGCAACATTCTAAATAGCCTTGATGACACAAGATCAGCAATCTAGTACACTGCTCCTGGGATTAGTAAACTCGAAGGTCTCTAGTCAATTTGTTTTTAATAGTGTTCACCTTTGAATTTTTTTTTTAGAATGGTAGAATGTTAAAGGGGTTCTCTAGTGCTACAAAAACATGGCCACTTTCTTTCAGAGACAACACGACTTGTCTCCAGTTCAGGTGCAGTTTGCAATTAAGCTCCATTCACGTGACGTCTTAGGTCCGCTCAGCCACTCAGTGACAGAGGCGGGATCTGAGCGGACTTGAGACGGATACCTCCTCCTTCCCTGAGTGGCTGAGCGGACCTGAGACGTCACGTCTCGAGCCCGCGTCAGACACCCGGAAGCGGCCGGGAACCGGGCACCGGAGTGCCGCAATGCGGGACCCGCCGCTGGAACCCAGCAAAAAAGTGTCCCCCGCTGGATTACCCCTTTAAGCTATACTAGACGTTCAGTAGCCACATAAAAGAAAAATATTATAATTATTGAAAGGGTACATTATAATACACTGTTCACCACAGTGCCTACAGTGTTTATCCCGTAATGTGCCAGATACGGACAATAAGAATGAATGCATGCTTTAAAGTGTCACTGTTGTTATAACTTTCAAAATGTAAATCAACAGTAGATGTGATATAAAGCAAGTTTGCAATTTACATTCATTATTTATTTATTTTTTTAGTTATTATGGAAAACACAACACTTCCTGTTTTCTGCCTCTTTTTTTTCACAAAATAGAAAACAGGAAGTCCTGTGTATCCCAGGCTATATGAGCACAGAGAGAGGGCAGTCATGTGACTGATGGACACATTGAGCTGTGACTCTCTGTACTGGCCGGAATTCCTGTGTTTAATCTGTTTTTTTTTCGACCAGCACATTTTAAAATCTGCCTTTAGGAAACTTGACCTGGATTTCTGGTAAGTTCAGCTTTGTTTTACAGCATGATAACAAAAAAAAAAATGATGAATATAAATGGCAAACTTGCTTTATTTCATTATTACTGTTGATTTAGATTTTGAAAGTTATAACGACAGTGACGCTTTAAACTGAAAGTCTATGGACACCTTTGCACTTTGAGATTTTTATTGTTGATGTGTTTCCTGGATGCAAAATGGTGCAACTTTCTAAATAGTCTTCAGAATTGTACTCAGAGAAAGATAACATTAATCCATGAGAGAGTTACAGAGGTATTCTGCCCACATACAATACATGTTGAATCAACCCCGCCCTAGAGAATCTGTTCCATGCTTGTTATTATCTGTTCAGTCTCCTTCCCCAGTTCAGAGTTTGCTGCTTTATGCTAAAGACACAGAAAACTATGTGTGAGCTGTTTCCCTTCTGAGATGGATCACATTAACAGCATGACTGGCTGGTTGTTTCTGCACTCTGTAATGCTGTGAGATTATTCTAAGAATGTTCTGGGGGAAAGTTCTGAGAATATTCCAAGAATATTCTGAGAGAGAATATTCTCTGAACCTTCTTTCCCCAAAGATCATTTGTCATTAACCCCTTAGCCACCCATGACGTATCTGATACGTCATGGTGCCCCGGGGGGGGGGGGGATTTTTTAGAGCGGGGTCCCGGCGGTACCCCGCTCTGAACGGCGCTGATCCTGGCTGACATGTGCAGCCGGGCAGTGCCTCTATTAGCTGGCGCGGGTCCCGTTGCCGCGCTGACTAATTAAGCCTCTAAGTGCAGCTGTCAAACCTGACAGCTGCACTTAGAGGCTTTGTACTGCACATCCCTTGTATCTAGTGGGACGGATCTCCCCCCCCCCGCGATGCGATGGCGGGGGGGAGATCCGTTCTTCTGCCCGTGCCGGGCCTCAGCGTCGGAATGACAGCAGCAGGCCATAGCAATCTATCACCGATCTGATCGATCTTTGCTGTGTATATACACAGCATGGATCTCTATGAAAGATCAGTGCTGTCTATATACAAGTCCCCCAGGGGGATTTCTAGTTAAAGTAAAAATAAAAGTAAAAATGATTTTTTTATTAATAAAAAATCCCCTACCCTGTTAAAAGTCCAAATCAATCAATCAATGAATATAAATAAATAAACAAATAAATAAACATATTTAGTATCGCCCCATGCGTAATCGCCCGAACTATTAATTAATCACATTCCTGATTTCGCACGGTAAACGGCGTAAGCGCAAAAAAATTCCAAAGTGCGCATTTTTGGTCACATGAAATCCAGAAAAAATTTAATAAAAAGTGATCAAAAAGTTGCATATGCACAATCAAGGTACCGATAGCAAGAACACATCATGGTGCAAAAAATGACACATCAGACAGCTCCATAGACCAAAGGATAAAAGCGCTATAAACCTGGGAATAGAGCGATTTTAAGGAACATATATTTGTTAACAATGGTTTGAATTTTTTACAAGCCATCAGATAATATAAAAGTTATACATGTTACATATCGATGTAATCGTAACGTCTTAAGGAACATGTATAACAAGTCAGTTTTACCATAGGTCGAACAACGTAAATGCAAAACTCCCTGAAATCAAAACAAATTCCTTTTTTTTTTTTTTTTTTTAATTTGACAGTGAAAATGATTTTTTTCCGGTTTTGCACCATATGTTATGGAAAAATAATGCCTGTCATTGCAAAGTACAATTGGTTTCGCAAAAAATAAGGGCTCATGTGGGTCTCTAGGTGAAAAAATGCAAGCGCTATGGACTTTTAAACATAAAGTGGAAAAAGCAAAAGTGCAAAAACGAAAATTGGCTTTGACCTTAAAGGACTCCCACGAAATTTTTTTTTAGCTTATTTAACACACATTACAAAGTTACATAACTTTGTAATGTGGTTAAATACCCGGTCTGGCCCCTTTCCCCCACTTTCGGACCCCCGAACCCCGCCCGGAAGTTAAAGAATATATACATTACCTATTACGATCGTCACGGTCCTCTTCTTCCGGGCGGCATCTGGTGACGACGACGTCAGAGCCGGGGGGCGGTCCGGGTCTTCTTCCTCCTCGGCGTCTTCATAGAGAGTGAATGGGACGGAAAAGGCTGCTGGTGCACATGCGCACCAGCAGCCTTTTCATTGGCTGGAGCGCATCACATGGCTTCCAGGTTCGTCAGCCCTGATTGGTTGAGGTTGCTGGAAGCCATGTGATGCGCTCCAGCCAATGAAAAGCTGCCAGTGCGCAAGCGCACTGGCAGCCTTTTCCATCCCCAGGACCCGGAAATCAGAGACATTGCTGGACGGCGGACGGCGGTGACGGTGAGGCGGACGGCGGGCGAATGGATTGGCGATCGTCACCGGAGGGATGGTGAGTATGGTGTCTGTGTGTGTCTGTGTTTTTTTTTGGGGGGGGGGGGGTCCCGCGGGAGTTGTCCTTTAAGGGGTTAAGAGACAAACGATCTTGAGTCCAACTATTGTCTGAAAATTTCTTACATTTTACACTTGGCTGAAACAATTGTTTGTTTATAAAGTTTTAGCCAACTAATGATTGTTTTGGTTGAAATAGTTCATTTTCATGCACTTAATTCTAAGGTGTATGGGCGCCTTTATAGATAGCAACAAATAGGGGGTCAGTGGCGGAGATCTGCACAAACTGGGGGTTATTGGAATTGCAGCTGCTGTGGAGATTGGGACAGGTGAGTATGCTTTATTTTTATTGCATCCTAATCCACTTTTTAAATATTTTCTGGTATACCCCTTTAACTAATGTTTTTAAAGCTAGAATACTAACTTACTTTAAAGTCAGCATCCACTCCATCAAATCGTTTTGCATCTTCTGGCAGCTGGTTTCTGATGTCTTCAGAACCAATAAAAATGCTTTCTAGATGAGACCAAGTGCGCTGGACTTCCATCCAAATGTAAATCACAGAATCAGCCAGATTCAGACGTTTCTGCCAACTGGACACTTGTTCGATAAAATATTCAACATACTTGCTCTGCATAATTGCCTGTAATTGCACCTATACAATGGAGAGAGCACAAGATGAAAGATGGGGCATATAGAGAAAAAATATTTACTCACATCTATTGGGAACACCAACAGTTAACTTTTTTTCTAAGACTGGGTTCACACTACGCTTCACTGTTTCCGTTTCAGTATGTTTCATTTTATTGTACAGACCTGGCCGGGTCACAGAATGGCCGGTGTTACTGAAGATCATGCCAAGCCGTACTGCAGTGCCAGCCGGATGATCTTCATTTCTGCTGAATTCGGATGCGGGCGCACCCATGTGTGTCCGCACCCGAATTCACCGCTGCACACAATGGAGTGTGCGGCCGGAACCACACGCTCATTGTGTGGACTGACATGTTTTGTGCGGCTGCTATTCAGTGAATAGCGGCCACAGAAAACTGACATGTCAGTTTTTCGTGCGGCTGGATGGAATCACGGCCAGAGCGTATACTATGTGTATACGCTCCAGCCGGGATTCCATTTATTCAAATGCAACATATGGCTGCAAATTGCAACAACGGCAATGATTTATGTAAAACATACATGTGTGAACATGGCCATAATGTGATCAACCACATTTTTGTGTTCTTCGAAAAAAAGGATCCTTTTCAATCTGTTCATTTCATAATATAGGTCAATGGGAAACTGATTCTACTCTATTGTATACAGCAGCATCTGTTTTTGCATATGTTTTTTCCAGGCAGCAAAAACCAAGCTTAAAAGGTGTACTCCAGAAAAAGAAAATTGTTTTTAAACCAACCAGCGTGAAAAAAGTTATACAGATTTATAAACTACTTCTATTTAAAAACCTCAAGTCTTCCAGTACTTATCATCTGCTGTATGCCCTGCAGGAAGAGGTGTTTTATTTCCATAGGTGGCAGCGTTTTCTCTCCAGTCTGACACAGTGGTCTCTGCTGCCACTGCAGTCTGTGTCAGGAGCAGTAGAGGTTTTCTATAAGGATTTGCTTATGCTTTGAACAGTGTCAGACTGGAGAGAAAACGCTACCACCTATGTCCACGATAGGAAATGTTCAAAGCATAAGCGGATCCTTATAGAAAACCTCTACTGCTCCTGACACAGACAGAGGTGGCAGCACAGAGCACTGTGTCAGAACGGCAAGAAAACACCTCTTCCTGCAGGACATACAGCAGCTGATAAGTACTGGAAGACTTGTGTTTAAAATATATATATATAAAATGAGAATGAATTTACAAATCTATTTAACTTTCTATTTAGCCTTCTGCTTCAGGAAGTTGGCTTTTTCCCCTGGCTCCTTTCCGAGACATAGAGGGGGCATTGATAAGAATTTCTGCACAGACGTAGTTTTAATAATAATAATTTTTATTTATATAGCGCCAACAGATTCCGCAGCACTTTACAATTCTGGGGGTACATACATAGACAGAAATCAGGCATTACAGAGATATACATATAATTATCCATACATAAGGATTGAGGTCCCTGCTCACATGCATCAGCTTACATACTATCAGGAGGGGGTGCGAGACAAAATGGCAGAGGGGCAAAGTGCATCATTGTTCTTATGGTCCGGCCATCTTTATAACTAAGGCAGTGCAAGTAAGTGTGGGTGAACCTGTCACCAGCCAATGCCTGCATGCACAGGTCTATATACTTAAATGCTTGGTGTGTGTGTGTGGGGGGGGGGAGGTTGAGGGTAGCAGTTAAAATTAGTTTTGCAGCGATCGTGAAGTAGTAACCCTGCCCCTCCAGGTCTCAGAAGGCTTCCCTCCGAAATTTGAATCCTGAAGCAGAAGGCTTATTCTCTCTAGACAGCCCCTTTAAGCCAACCTTAGTAATATCAGTTCTGGGAACATTTCTGAAACTCACCTGGTTACTGTCCAAAATTTCAAACAGTTGCTCATCGGTTTTTATCAGGGGTGTTTCTGTACGGTGATGCTTCTCATAGGAAAACTCCAGAGTAGTCCAGGTCTGACTTATCTCTGTCAGTATCTAATACATGAAACATATGGTGTGAGGTAAATGGTAAAACATATGTATGGTAAATTATATACAGCAGCATTTTCTGGAGACGGTAGTATTTTCTAGACTAAAATAGCTTTGACTTACTTTCTCGGTTCCCATCTCCTTCACAGCTTTGTCTACAATGTTCCTGACTTCATCTTCAACCTTGTGCAGCTGTAGTGCGAGTAAGTCTGACAATGTGGTTTGTTCGGTCATTGAAAATTGGACCTAATAGGAAAAAATCATTATGAAATAAACAGTAAATAAATAGGTTAATAAACTGATGTATAACCAAGAAATCACCAATAACAATAAATATACATAGACTGTGCAGCATATGAAATAAATCCCGTTAAAATGTATAAACTGGAAGATACCAGGAGGCTATAAAGTCCTTATTACACAGAATGATTATAAGCTGTATTCAGCCGATATCGCCCGTTACGGCCGATAATCGTCCTGTGTAATAGAACACAACGATGTCGGCTGATCGTTGTAGTCGTTTGTCTTTCAACATTTTGATAGACAAATGACCAATGTGGCAGTGATCTGCTGCCATCACTCTGTGCTATATGCTATTGGCTGCCCGGACGATCAATCGATCACCCGGGCAGCCCCCCCCCCCTGCACCTCCCTGCTGACAGCGCTCGTTTGCTCCTCAAGACGCCCCGTGTAATAGGGGCTTAAGGAACAATATAAAAAAAACAAACATCTAGGGTGCATGTACTTTATGCCTAACATTAGAATATCATGGTAAAAAAACTGACCTTTGTTGCAACCATTAGTTGGTGCCAATGTCTTTCCCTTATAGCCGGGTTTTGTAGATCCGTCACCGCTCGTAAAGATGTAATAAGGTTTTTCACAGTCATATCCAAGCCCACATATGCATCCCATGAACGAACCTGTTTATCTATAGACAAGAGCTCCTGCATAAAATAGATTGAGGGAACATTTAAAGGGATTATCCAAGATTAGACAAAACATCAGACAATGATTGGTCAGTCATTTCCTGAGTATCCAGACAGAACAGGGAGATCTGAACAGCGGAATCGTACACGCCTAAAGGTACGTAAGAAGTTTTTCAGAATTACCGCTCCTTAAAGTGAATCTGTGACTGTCTACTGAGATGGTGGCACCATCAATGAAAGTGTTTAAAATATACATTTGTAGTTTGTGTCCGTGTTTTTAGTTTAATAAAAAACTTGATTTTTTTTTATGCAAATAGGGTCAAAGAGGCGGAGCCTATTGTTCCTTGAGCTCTAACACCACTACTCCTCACTGCGTTGTATGTATAGTGTATGTAGCTGATTATGAATGGAGCAGGGATATAACACAGTAAGGCGATGCTAGTGCCCAGGGCTCCGCCTCTTTGACACTATTCACATTCTTAATAGTTTTTTTTTTAATGGAATAAAAACGCAGACACGAGAAACAAAGGTATGTTCTAAATGCTTTCATTGATATCCATCCAGCGGTGTCACCAGCCTAGTAGGCTGCTAGGGGTGGCATATTCACTTCAATATTGCCCTTTAAAGCGACTCTGTACCCACAATCTGACCCCGCCCCCAAACCGCTTGTACCTTCGGATAGCTGCTGTTAATCCAAGATCTGTCCTGGGGTCTGTTCGGCAGATAATGCAGTTATTGTCCTAAAAAACAACTTTTAAACTTGCAGCCCGTGCCAAACAGGAGTATCTGTGCCCTAACTTTGCACCACCCCTCCGTCCCTCCTCCCCACCATCCTCATCATTAGGAATGCTCCAGGCAGATTGTCTCCTATTCATCAGCTGTGTGAATACTGAACCACCTGTGCAGTGTTCAGCATGGAAAAAATGTTCCAGTGGCATTCCTAATGATGAAGAGGGTGGGATGGAGGGACGGAAGGGTGGGGCAAAGTAAGGGCACAGATACTCCCGTTTGCCTTGGGCTGCAAGTTTAAAAGTTGTTTTTAGGCAATAACTGCATCACCTGCCGAACGGACCCCAGGACAGATCTTGGATAAAAAGCAGCTATCTGAAGGTACAAGTGGTTTGGGGGGGACAGATTGTGGGTACAGAGTCACTTTAAATTCTGCTAGAAACATGGAGACACAGCAGGTTTTTTTCTAAATAGTTTTTTTTATTCTCCAGACAACCAATTCTAATCTCTTTATTGTTTAAAGTGACACGTCATGGTAAACTGTTAGCAGCATTTAGGTGGGGTAAAAAAAGAGTCCTAAGGGTGATATGTGGAAGGCGGCAATGTTCAACCTACCACTAAAAGAACAACAAGAACCCACACACATTGCTGTCAATCATACTTATTATAATTGCAGCTTAATATTTTTGAATAGTTTATTGCAGGACAACATTTTAAGTAAAGCATTTCATAACAGCAACAGCTGTGCAACTTGCCTTTGAAAACCTTCTTAGCTCAACGTCCATCTGTTCCACATTAATCTGCCTCCACTGTGTTTTAACCCAATCAGCAATACTGGTCTATAAAACAAATAAAAGATAAGAGTCGAATTTTTATTTTTTATTTTTTCAAAAAGACACACAAAAAACATATACATGTACATAACTAAAACTGCTTACTGCTTGCTGTCAGGGAATCCTTGTAACAAGTAGGGATTGTCCAAAGTGGAGAATCCCTACTAACAATTGTGTGTTTTATTGAGGAATCCCTGTGCCATTTGTAGTATCCAATAGAATAATAGATTTAATGAATATGACTGAGATATTTTGCCAGTTTCTCTTTGTTTACTTATCTGCCACTAAGAGATTTTACTCCAAATCCTGACTTTTTCAAGTGGCTTTAAAAAAAAATATAAATAAATAAAAAATTCCTCCTTTTAAAATACAAGTTTAGGTAGATGGTGCATCTGTCAGGGTCCCAATCTCTGTGACACAATTGCAGGCTTTCAATCCACTGCCATGAAAGGCAGAGGCCAAGTAAAGGCCTCTGTGGCTGCCATGTTAAATTTACTATTCCAGCCTGCCACAGCCAGGCAGCATCAATAAATCACTGATCTCATATTACACTAATACAATACATAAACCACCCCCCTTTTATATTTTTCTAATTTAAAAAAGTGTAAATACCAAACAATACGAACAGAATAGGTATTGCTGCATGTGAAAATGCCCAGGCTATAAAAATGTGTTACCGCTCCCGCATGGTGAATGCAATAAATGAAAAATACTTATTGTCAGAATAACTGATTTTTGGTCATATGGTCATAATTTAATGCAAAGTGGCCAAAGAGTTTAATGGAAGATTTTTTTTTGTTTTTGAAATTACGCAATTTAGAATTTTTGGGCAGTTATGCAGTTTACCATGCAAGATCCAAAATGTAATATTTTAATAGTTCGGGCAATTACGCATGCGGCAAAACCAAATATGTTTATTTATAAAATGGGAAAAGGGGGGTGATTCAAACTTTTATTAGGGGAGGGGATTTTCTTATTAATAAAAACCTTTTTTTTTTTTTTTTAACTGTACACATTAATTAGAAGTTCCCTGGGGGACTTCTATATACACAGCACTGATCTTCCATTGAGATCAATGCTGTGTATATATTAGAACACTGATCCATTAGATCAGTGCTATTTAGATCAGTGCTATTATTCTGGTCTGCAGCAGACCAGATCAATAGAATACCGAGCAGGGATCAGCGTAATTCCAACACTGAGTCCCAGCCAGGCCAGTATAATGGATCGCATCGCGCGAGGGGGATCCTGTATATGTAATAAAGTAAATGACAGATTGGTTAAAGTGAAGGAGGGAGAAAAAAAAGGGGGCAGAGTTACTGTAGGATGTAGCTGAGTATGAAGAGATGGGTTTTCAAATGTGAGATGATGAGGGTCTGTACCAGCAGATATGAAGAAACAGGAGTTAAAGTTGAAGAAAGAGCGGATTTGGAAAAGGTTTTTATGACAGGTGGCAGAAGGTGGCAAGAGTCTGATTGTGTGGTCTGAATGACAGATCACAATCAAAGGTGACTTGTAGCACAGGGAAGAGAGGGTAACTATTGACTGTAATGGACAGTGGGTTTAGAGGGGGTGGGGAGGATGTCTCATGAGGCGAGATGGGGGGGAGGAGGATAAATTCTGGTTTGTCCATTATTATGTGAATACAATTCCATTTTGGGTTGCACACCTCAAATCAATAAATTCTGCCTATTTATAATAACAATTAAACCTTTTTGGGAGGGCCATATTATGGCAGCATACAGCATGGCTATGATTAAGAAGCATTATAATGATCAGACAGTGGAATGAGAGATCCATACCTGAACATTGTATATAAGATCCCACAATTCCTTCAGCAGTTTTATTTCCTCCCGACATTTCTTCATCTGCTTATAATCAGGAACGGCTACTTCAAAAAGATCAGCAGATTCCTGTATCTGTTTTACTTCTAGCTCTAAGACACGCAGATCTTGGTTGGCCTGTGGGAGGAAGGCAGACATTGAAGATGAATTTAGGATGTTTGCTTAATAAATGCTAGTAAATCAGTCACTTAGAAAGAATAGAAAAGTGTAGAGGACACATCCCCCCCAGTATCCACTTAATCACAAAAGACCACAACAAAAGTTTTTCCTTGGTTCAAGCAATCACTAAACAAGCTGACAACAACTATAACTATATACACGTCTTTCATATTAAAGTGTCACTGTTGTTTAATTTTTTTTTCCAGAAATCAATAGTACAGGCGATTTTAATCAACTTTGTAATTGGGTTTTATTAGCCGAAAAAAGTATTTTTATCATGAAAAAGCAGTTTGAAGCTCCCCCCCCCCGTCTTCATCATTGTGTATGGAGGGAGATGAGGCACCAAAACAGGACAACAAAGAGTTAATTTACGGCTACATCACCAGGCTATCTCCTCTGACAGTCAGCACTGACCTCTCTGACCTCTGAATACAGCTTTCACCCAGCTCTGTGCCTGTATTCCTTTGTTCTCTGCTCTCTACTGACGACTCATGTCCCTCCTTCCTCCTCCCCCCCCTCACCTCTCCATAGAACAGACATTTGTGTCTTATGCAACAAGTCACAATTTCCTGATATTTTGGAGTGAATGGAAAACAGCTATCAAACAGTGTCAGCAGTTTGGAACCCGGAAACTGAAGCTTTATTCCTGTCCACAGGATAGGGGGTAACTATCAGATCAGTGGGGGGTCTGACCCTTGAAAATACATGGATTCTAAAAGAAAAATAGAGCAGCAGTGCCCAACACTCCAAAAACTTAAGTAATACTGAGAATACTGTCTAGCTTTCTACTGCTTCAACTATGCAGGCATCCATGCTTCAGTCACTGTAATTTTGATGCCTCAAGTCACATCATGGGATATGTAAATCCATTAACATGTCCTGCCCAACATAAAAAACAAGCAACACTGCTGTGGGAGCCAGGATACCAGAAAAAAACTAAAATAAAATAACAAAAATAAATTAAATAATAATAATAATAATAATAATAATAATAATAATAATCTACATACACTAACAATATAAAGCAGATATGACTTTCAGAGCCCCCAAAATCTCTTTTTAATGGCTATAGCATCAAAATAGCTGCACTTGTTGACCGCTTGGTTAACTTACCTTATCTAGAAGAATATATGGATTTTGGGAACTGTATGAGAATGGAGCTTCCAGGCAAAACATCTCCCTAAAATTATTCTGTTTCATCTAGGAGAATACAAAAGCATAAAGTAAAGAGAAGTCCCATGGTGTTCGAGCATAGCCGGCTGAGCTTACAGATACATAGTCTTATCTAGAACCGTACTTACATCAAAAGCTACACATCTTTTCCTGACAACAGAAACTTCTGCAATCTGCAGGGGAGCCAGGTCGTGTTTCACAGTAATTGCTGTTTTTTTGGTGTTGTTCCACTTTTCTGGCAGCTCCTACAGGAGGTAATATGAGAGGATGAGTGCAAGCACCTAGTAAGACTACATGGCAAAACTTTTGTTAAAGATCTGCTCTTTTTGCCATAGAATTGACATATGAGGTATAAAGAGATTCCTATCTGCATACCGTATTTTATTAATTTTGAAGACTACATAGGCCTTTAGCTGTAAGATAGGGAAGAGAAAATAAAAATACCCCCTTAGATTGTCCACCCCTGTAAGGAGAGCTTTGTGTACAAACAAAAAAGCATTTTATATGAATTAAAGGGGTTTCTGACACTTGGAGGGATAAATTCATCTCAGAATACAGTAGGTCATCAATATCAGATCAGGCGCTGACACTCGGCTCCTCAACAATCGGAGCACCCAGCATAATCATTACAGCACTGTTCTCTGTATATACAGGCTTTGCAGCTGATCGGCAGGGTGCTATGTGTTAGACCCTAATACCATAGCTCACTTCTCCTGTCTCCCTACACTGACCTCCATAAAAGTAGTCCATCAAAAACAGCTCCAGAGATCTCCTTAAAGCAAATGTACCAGCTTGCATCGCTTTTCTGTCTTTACCATGACTAGACTGGCACCCGCACAGGAATGCCGGTGCCACAGTCCTTTTTTTGAACCACGGCTTGATTCTTATGGAGCTGTGTCATAGAGGGGAGGGTGTTCTCTCATACTGGGTAGTGGGCCGGCCCCCCTTCAGAGCTTCATGCCGGGCCGGCAATGTGCGTGGGAGCTGGGCCGCGGTTCAAAAAAGGCTCGTGGCACCGGCATCCCTTTGCCGGCGCCAGTCTATTCATGGTAAAAACAGAAAAGCAATTTACCGCAATCTCATTTCCATGCTAGGGCTTATTTTCAGGATAGGTCTTATTTTTGGAGCAAAACCGTATGTCCCTACATTGTAGTCCCACTTTATATGGTAGCTAACACACTGTATGTCCCTCTGTTGTTATGCTCCTGTACTGTAAGTTGTAGTTTAGTCTCTATACTGTACACCTCCTTAGCCGCTCTGTAGTTGTTCCTTCACCCTGTATACATCCCCCTTCTGTAGTTGTTCCTTCAGTTTGTAGATATGCCTCATCTGCAGTAAGGCCCCCCATACTTTATTCCCCCCCCCTCTTTAGTTAGTCCATCTTCTTACCACTCCTGCCTCCAGCTTTTGTTGAGCAGGTGGGGGCGGAGCATAATAATTTTGGCACTGATTGGTTGCTCAGCCACCCAGTGTCAGGGATCTGGTCAGCTGACTGTAACTAGGGTTTATATTTCAAGCCTACACCAAAAAGTCTACAAAATTAAAAGGAGAACTCGGCCTGCTATGGCCGCTAACTGAAGTGAACTGGACAAGGGAACTGGAGCTGAGGAATACTGGCACCAGTGCTGCAGCATGTTACTCCTTTCATCCTCCCTAGTATTCTGCCAAAAATCATTCCAGCCCGGAGTTCTCTTTTAAGCTCGGTCTTATTTTCGTTGTAACATGGTAGTTCAAATTTTTTTTACATGGAAGTGCTTAAAAAAGTATATACTTATACTTATAGTTTATACTTATACTCTGCGGAAGGTGGACGTTAAAATCAGAATAAAGAATACCAGGGGTCGCTGCCACTGACTTTAAGATATTTCATAACAGAAACAGATTTTCTATTCAATAGCTATGGATGTAATATTTCTTTTCATACATACTGTTGAAATGCATACAATCATTTTTGCAGCATAACCCCTTTAAAAATTCCCAGAAAACCCCTTTAAGAATCTCAACATATTTTGCAGAACGAGTTAAAATGTGTGACTGTACCTAACATTAGTGATTTCTACTAGTGATTTTTGACCTATAATTTATAAAATTTACTGTACAAAATCTCCACCAGTTTCTAATGAAAAAGGATTCTGGCCACTGTCCATAAGTGGTGCTTCAGTTTATTTACTGGTAATTTCCTGACAGTGGGAGGTGGGTACAGGACACAAGGGCACATAATCCTATGTACACGTGTTGGTAATTCACTAAGAGATGAGTTACCTCCAGCTGTGTGTAAATCTGGTCCGGCAGTTTTTGTCCATAACTTTCTAACAAGGCAATGGTCTGTTGGATGGGTTCAAAGAGCTCGTCGGTTGCTGCCTGTCTGTCTCTCACAGCCAAAATGTGCTCCATAACGCTAACAAGTGCCTTATAATCTCCTTCTGGCACGTTCTGCTGAAGACCGGCATCTGTCACCTTTATAAATTCGTCTAGGTCAGACAAACTAAGAAAATACAAAAGATTAAATGTTAGCATGCATAAAAAAATGTATACTCTAGGATGTGTTAGAAGACCACGATCAGCCAACATGCACAATGTCGCCTGATCAAGGTCTTTCAACATGTTAAAACAGCACAACCATGTCAGCGACGGTCTGCTGCATGTCGCTCCGTGCAACAGGAGACGTGGCAGCAGACCATTGTGACTTCAATGGGCAGCCCAGGATAGTCCAGGCTGCTACCCGCGGGTTCCTTCTGTTGCTACCCACTTGCTGTCTCTGTGTGTAATAGCACAAGCAGCAAGTGGCGAACAAGGAGCGCTCGCTTCCCCCTAATTATCGTGCCGTGTAATACAGCCTTTACTGGACAGTAAACTTAACTTTAGTGATCAGTGCCAGGCAGCGGCTGCCGAGGGTAATAAAATCATGGGATGCATCAAAAGAGGTATAGATGCTAAAGATGAGAACATAGTTTTGCCTCTTTATAAATCACTGGTCAGACCACACATAGAATACTGTGTACAGTTTTGGGCACTGGTATATAAGAAGGACACAGCTGAACTGAAGCGGGTGCAGAGGAGGGCAAACAAGGTCACTAAGAGAATGGGTGGCTTACAGGACCAAGGCCAAAAAGAAGGTTATCAAGCTTGGGGCTCTTTAGTTTAGGGAAAAAAATTGTGTTAAGGGCGATCTGATCACAATGTACAAATATATGAATGGACAGTACAGAGGTCTTTGTAGTGATCTTTTTACTCCTAGGTCTGTAACCATGACAAGGGGGCATCCTCTACGTCTAGAGGAAAAAAGATTTCACCATCAGCACAGACGTGGATTCTTTACTGTACGAGCATTGAGACTGTGGAACTCTCTGCCACATTATGCTTTCCTTGAAAAATATAATATTACAAGTTATGGGCTTTAGATTTCTGGTGATACAATGATCCACGGATTATTCTGATTGTCATTGGAGTCGGGAAGAAATTTTCTCCCAATTGGAATCTGCCTCCAAGGGGTTTTTGCCTTCCTCTGAATCAACACAGTAGGGTTTCTCTAGGTTGAACCTGATGGACTCTTGCTTTTTTTCAAACTTATTTACTATGTTACTATGATATTGAGTAAAAAGAGTTGCCACTAGAGATGAGCGAATATGATTCGATCAAGTAGGTATTCGATCGAATATTGCTGTATTAGAAAAATTCGAATTCAATCGAGTAGTGAGTCAAATACGCGGGAAACATTTGAAAGCCCTCCCATCGCAGTTGGCGCTTTTTTTAATCCAATGTCCATGCAGGGAGGTCGTGAGGGACCCTGGGAGTACACACGCAGTGAGAAAAGGAGTCTACCCTCATTGGATAGCTGAACCACATGACCTCGTATCTTAAATACTTAGCTCCCTCCTCTCGACCGCAGATGCGCTTTTAACCTAGCCAGGGAAAGATCTTGGAGCAGGGAGCGTTTTGGTTAGGCAGGCTTACTAAAAAACCCAAAAGTCCTTTTTAGGGCTAAGATCAAGCGAAAAAGTCATCTCTGAATCCAAAGCACTTCTCAGTGCTAAGAAATAGATGATATAACAGCATCAGCAGGTGTATTCATTCCAGTACCCTGTGTGTACAAGTGACTTATAGTGTCCCTGTGTAACACCACTAAGGGCACGTTATACATATTGTTCCAGTAGCCCACTAAGGGTACCTGATATATACTGTTTCAGTAGCCCAGAAAAAGTCACGTGATACATATTGTTTCAGTGGCCCAGAAAAAGGCACGTCATACATATTGTTCCAGTAACGTTCGTACAGCATTATGCGTGATATGTGTGAATAACATGAAGCTCTGCGGACGCACATTGGAATCATGTATGTAACACTGCACAAGAAATACAAACGAAATGTGTGAACATTGCCATAAATGTTCGTAAAGCGTTCACAAATATTTTTCCTTCGCAACTGCAGAGTGGCATTATACTGCGATTTTGGGGTGTTGGGTGCACCCAGGCATGCTCCCCCTAATGTCCCAGTGTCATTCCGGTGGTGTTTAAATCGTTTAGGGAGGTTTCATGGGGGACTTGGTGACCTCCAAATGGTCGAATTTTAGTTTCCAAGTGCCGCAAATGTTTTTCCCATAGACTATAATGGGATTGAATACTCGTTCGAATAGTCGAATATCGGTGCCTATTCGATTCGAAATCTCGAAAGTCGAATATTTCACTACTCGCTCATCTCTAGTTGCCACCAATGCCCTAATAATGCAGGAACCGCTCACCTGTCAACAACAAATCTTACAAGATGCTCTTTGAACATCCAGCTCCACTTTCTTATGATCACAAGCATGCTCATTTTAAAGGGCTTTAAATCCAGCCTGAACCAACTCTCAAAGACCTTGGTATCCTCAGAAGAAAACATCTGAGTATAAAGGTTCTCATAGATGTCAATCTAGAATGAAATAAAGAAATATAAATATTCTTTTATTTTCATACTTACCAGTGTAGGCGTTAGACACCAATTTAGTTGAACTTCTTACCTGCTCTTTAAACTGTTCTATGGATGGTGGATTCTCCAGAACCCCATTATCAACATGAGCCTCAATTTCTTCTGATGTTAACACATGACCATAGAGGAGAAACTGTCTCATGAACTCTGACCTGTCATCCGTCCACAAGTAGGAATAGGAATCATATGTGCTTCGGTAATCTAAGACTTTGCTAATAACAATTGTAATCCTGTCCATAATTTGTTGTCGGATTTCTGAAAGGTCATTCATTTCATCAAGGTCATTCTGTAAGACATAGAAAGACCAGAACATCAACATAGTTAACATGTTTTGTCAAGACAATGATGAATTCAAATATGTATTGTATGGGTATATGAGAGACAAACTAGATGATTGTGGGGACATATCTGTATTTATACTTCCTTGTAGTAAACCTAATAGAGAATACAATTTAAAGTTTCCTGGAGTCTAATACGCTGCTTACAGGATACAATCCTGTAAATAGGACATGAATGTCCTAGGTAGAAATATCCCTTTAATTCTTTTAAATGTTGTGAGAGCCCAGGTTCTCATGTTGTTTTGTTCTCCAAACAAGTGCTGGACCATCAGTGTTAATGGACACAAGCATGCCAGATTGCATTGTATGGTCTCTAGTCTAACTTGGTCAGGTCATATATTTCTATTGTCAACAGCTTAGCACAGGTGGACATGTTGGGAGTCACTGCATCATGACAACCAACACTTACTGTAGGTCCTGTCCCACCAGTTCAAAGACTAAAGGCCTAAAGTTAGCATGGCCATGGTGAGGCGAGTCGTGGCCGGGAGAAGTCATCATGGCAGTCTGGGTCAGATGAAGAAGGGGTGGTAAATTATTTCAATCATACCTTACACTTCCGATTTTTTATTATAAAGTAATATCCAGGGACACTGTACTAACATTGGTATACCTAAGCCTATAGTGTTGAGTGGACTCGACAAACTGTTTGGGTTTGGCAGCGTTCTCTGAATCCGAATACTTGACATTTGACTCCCGTCGGCTGGAGATGTTGGATGCTAGGAAAACATGGATACAGCCTATGACTATGTTCACACATTGTATGACATCGGCCATTCCGTGACCCAGCCGGATCACAGAACGGCCGGTGTCAGATAAGATCATCCTGACCAGTACTGCAGTACCGGCTGGATGATCTTTAGCACCGATGAGTTTTGATGCGGGCACACTAGTGTGCGCCCGCATCAGAACTCCCCACTGCACACAATGGAGCGTGCCGGAGCCGCACGCTTCATTGTATGCACTCACAGGTTCTCTGCGGTCGTGGTTCAATGAATAGCTGCAGAAAACTGACATATCAGTTTTTTGCGGCGCCGCTAGAGATCCCGGCCGGAGCGTATACTATGTGTATACGTTCCAGCTGGGATTTCATAGACGGCAACGTATATTTTCGTATTAATCATGGCCAATGTTGCAATTGGCCACAACGGCCATACTTTTACGAAAATATACGTTGTGTGAACATAGCCTATGGCTGTATCCATGTTTTTTTAGGACTCCATAGGGCAGCATCCAACTTCTCCAGCCAACGGGAGTCAAATGCCAAGTATTCGGGTGCGGAGAACGTTGCCAAACCCAAAAGTTTGTCAAGTCTGCTCAACATTACCTATAATATTTTCTAAAAATGTTGTCCTGGAAATACATCTTATCAGTTAGTATACTTTGACCTACTCAATTATGGCATTTACCTGGTAATTGTCTTCACCAAAATGTTTAGCAATTCTTTTTACTTGTCCTGATATTTTAAAAATGTCACCTAGAAGCTCTTCCATGAGGTCATAGAGGCCGTCCCCATCTTCTTTCTGTAAGGAAGGCTTAAATACAATTTCATGTCCACTAAGACCCATTTGTGCCTCAAATAAAGGAGCTGGTTTTAATCTTTCATCTGTATTGTCCACGAAAAACTCCAGAGAACGATAAATGGTATTATACAGTCCGTCTGTCACAATGTCGTCCATGTATTCCATATAGATTTTCCATGCATCTACATCTGGAACGGCCTTCAAGAGTTGCATGTTTTCCTGTGTGAAAAAAGCGTAATTTGACGTTTTATTTCTAATCATAAAAGGAGAAGAGTAAATTTAGGCAAATGCATGCAAATTTAATATCAATAGGTCAATATATTGCATTCAGAAAGTCTTTAGATGTTTTTGGACCTTTTGCTTTGACACTTCAAATTTAGCCCTAGTTGCATCTCATATCTCCTGATCATCTTTGAAATGTTTCTACAGCCTGATTGGACAGAACCTGGAAAGTCACGGTCCTGTCTGTATGTTTTGATAACTTTGGATGATGCCCCGTTTCCATAAGAAATGGTCGGTTAGTATAGACTCTGCTGAGATATGCTGAGCGGCCATTTCTGATGGCAGTGGCACGTCATCGGATGATATGAAGACACTGACAGCGGTGCAAGAGTGGGCGTCCAGGGAACCATCAGCAGTGGAGGAATGGCACAGGTAAGTATACATCACTGACAAGTCCCCTGAAGCCCTTGTAGCATGGGTAAGTATGATTTTTCCCAAACAACCTCTTTAAGAGGATCTGACTAAAGGCTCTAAAAACTTGTCAATAAAAAAATTTAGTTTTTTCATTTTAAATAAATCAAAGATTTTGCCCTTTCTGTTTTCACTTTAAATATTGAGCACCATTTTTATTTTTATTTTAGCACAAGGCCGCAAAATAACAAAATGTGAAAAAAGTAAAAGTTTAAGAAGACTTTCAGAATGAAAGAAACCTTTTGTATAAATTTTTTTCAGACTATGTAGTTTTTCAGGTCCAACACCATAAAATAACATGGCGCTGGGTCTCATGCTCCGTCTCCTAATATTGTTTGCAATGGGGAATGGGTGTTTAGAAGCATATTCCTAGCGCTGCACAATTCAGTGGGAATACCCCTTTAACACTGTGCCTATGAGTTGTAGATAAAGAATTATAACGGTTGGGAAGATACATCACAAAATGGAACAACATAGAATGTTGGACCTTTTATTACAGATGAGCTCTCGTGCATGTTCAAGTCCGATGGTTTGAATTTCGGTGGCAGAAAAAATTGGATGCAGCCCAAGGGAAAACATAGGCTGTATCTATTTTTTCCTGGACCTGCTAGGGCTGTATCCAACTTCTTTAGCCACCGGTATTTAAATATCGAATGATCGGACTCAAGTATGCTTGAGTTGTGCTCATGTCTACTACTATGATTTAAGTATGGTGTTAACGGTGGGAAGTTACGTTTATCTCAGTGTTAGATGAAGGACTACTGTATACTTAAAGTGATTTTTACCTTACTCTATCAGCTGAATACTCTTAACAGTTTGGATTGTTCACTCTGCATGTTCATCTACCTACCTCTCTAGTTCTCCATCTACCTATTAATCATCTGTCAAATTACCTAGGAGTAGTGCATTACCCTTGCACACCTGTCTTACAAATTCCATCAGCATCTTTAAACATTGAAGATATTTTGTCATGTCTGAGTGGTTTGTTTTTTCACTGGTTTGACTGAAATGAGACGTCCAACTGAGAACATAGGCAATTAGTATACTTAGCTATAAAAAAAAAAAAAAAAAAAGGTACCTCGGCAAGACTACGCAGTTTATTGCTGTCTTCTTGAATTGATTTATACTTTTTACCTAATCTTTCAATTTTATCTTCAAGACTGATAAGTGATTCTTTTTTGTTGTCTTTTCGTGAATACAATGCCTGTTCAGCCCAGGAATTCATAATCTGCTGCATTGTTGTTATATTATCTTTAGATTTCTGTAATCTTCTCTCCAAATCATAGACTACAGCCTTGACTTGAACAATGTAATCCCAGCAGTCTTCACTGTTCCAAGTGTATCGTTCCTCTGCATCCTTTAGCTGTTCATCGATGGCCGCCATGTCATCCTTAATCAAGGGGTATTCTACTTCCAGCACGGTCGTCTTCACTGTATTGTACCAATGGACCACAAGCTCCAAGCTGCCAATATACTTTTAGAAAATTCAAAGAAATATTAAACATAGTGATCAAATTGAGTAGTGATAAAAGCTGTACAAATTAAATTATTGTAACTACAAATCTTCCATGTAAAGTCATTTTCTTCTATCCAAAAGATACAATTACATCTTCAGGTCATTGATGCAATGCGGCACAACACGAGCTATACCCCAATCAGTTTAATGCCATGTTGTCCCTAGTGATAAATTTTTCTTTTTATTTTACCAATTAACTTTATTTTAGTTTCCACAAACTGCAGAAAAGAGAAATGTAGTTGAAACCAGTAATTATTTATTAGGAGGTGTTTCAGACTTTATGCTGATTGTATGAAATTGCAAAATCACAGCGAGCACTGCCCCCCGTATCTAAATGGGATCTTTCAGAAAAAATATACAGGCACAGACTTTTAACATGCTAAAACATCAGTGTCTGCCAAGATATTATTTTATATTATAAAATATTTATTACTATGTTTTAGATGTTTAAAGTGCCAGAAATTATAAAGGAACAGCCCATTGGATCATTTTTTATTATTTAAATGAGAATAATAATATATATATATATATATACACACACACACACACACACACACACACACCAGTATATATATATATATATATATTTTATATATCTATATATTTTATACCCACCCCTAAACTGATTACACTGAAGTTACGGTAGCTAAATTGAAATGTATTATATATTCAGAGTACCCTGCATATATAAAAGTATTAAATAAGAATAGTTAGGACAATGTCCATTCAGTTTATTTTAAATTTATAAGGCCGGTTATGAGAAAAAAAAGGTATATGGCTGGGTTCCTGCTTGCATTGGAAGCTCCTTGGGTGCCTCCATCAGAGGTTCCATCCAAAATATCGGTGGACACAATGCTGGAATGCTTTACCCAATGATCTCTGTCTCTAAATATGTTTACTCTGTGCTGTACCCAATTCTAGGGACAGAGAGACGTGATTTCAGCTGAGTGCTTATTACAGCTATGTCATCGCCTGCTACTTTCTAAGGGGCAAGGGTGTAACTATAAGGATTAGGGGACAAAGTCAGGGTCACCCCCCTTCCTCCCCCATGCCTAGCAAGCATTAACACCCATTTTGTACATAAAGTTCATAACTATAGGGAAAAGTGCAGAAAGGGAGAATGGGTGATGGTGTAATATATAATTAATTGATGTTTTTTCTACTGCAGACAGGTCTTCTTTAAGGGAAAACTGTGCATTATACCACATACTGTTGATCATAAAATAATAATAAACTAATAATACAGACACACTGTAAGGGCAGAACCAAAGTGTCAGTTTTAAAATAATTTTAAACCGGACATACCTTGTGTAGGATTTCCTTCTTTGCATACATAGTTAAAGCAGCCTTGGGGAGATCAGTATGGTTCAGTACATAGAGATATTTCACTTCGCGTAACACTGCCACCAACTGCAGATGTAATTAATTATACAATATGGTCAATGTCAAGTCACAGAGGTGCATAGAGATTCACATACATGTATGCTCCGCTGCTCACTACTGTATATTCGCAAGACAAGACACCATTGTAAATGTTGTCAGTACTTTATGCATTACTTAATTTAATACAGATAGAAACATGAGTCCTTGCTTCTATATGTACATTCTTTAGTGTACTACATCAACAGCATAACCCCCAAATGGCGGCTATGTATATATATAATTAATTGACCAAAAGGAAAATTGTTAAAATATAACTTTTATTTGTCTTGTAAAAAAGATATATATTTGTTTAATAGAAAAAACAAAAAAATTCAAAAAAACTTCTATAACGCAGCCATCACCATCCTATTGTGTGCATGCAGAGACTTTCTAGTCCATAAATCGCAAAGTTCATAGGTATATTCTATTGTCCTATATTGTAACACTGTGTGAATGCTTCTTTATTTATATTGCACTTTATTATATTTGCACTTATTTCCTATTGCACGTTGTCACAATGTTTTTGTGTTTTTTTTCGTCCCTTTACCTTATTTTATTGTATAAACAGTCTTTTCTTGTGCGAGCAATCAATTTATACACTCTAGTTGAGTCATTGTAAAATATGAAGAATTTATTTACTTCCCTTATGTTTCTCCTGTAGTAGGTATCGGAAGTCCTTTACTTTGTATTGCACTGGCCCGACGCGTTTCCTGAACCATTATCCTCCAGGGCCGTTGGGTAAGCGGCCATCCAGGGCCGTTGGGTAAGCTCACATTCTTTTTGGGACCTTAGCTGAGATCCTTCTGCACGGCTCTGGTGATGGCCGCTTACCCAACGGCCCTGGAGGATAATGGTTCAGGAAACGCGTCGGGCCAGTGCAATACAAAGTGAAGGATTTCCGATACCTACTACAGGAGAAACATAAGGGAAGTAAATAAATTCTTCATATTTTACAACTCAACTAGAGTTTATAAATTGATTGCTCACACAAGAAAAGACTGTTTATACAATAAAATAAGCTAAAGGGACGAAAAAAAACCACAAAAACATTGTGACAAAGTGCAATAGGAAATAAGTGCAAATATAATAAAGTGCAATATAAATAAAAAAGCATTCACACTGTGTTTCAAAATAGGACAATAGGATACACCTATGAACTTTGCGATTTATGGACTAGAAAGTCTCTGCATGCACACAATAGGATGGTGATGGCTGCGTTATAGAAGTTTTTTTGAATTTTTATGTTTTTTCCATTAAACAAATATATATCTTTTTTACAAGACAAATAAAAGTTATATTTTAACAATTTTCCTTTTGGTCAATGAATTGTGAAATTACAGGAAAATAAATTGCTCTCATCAGTGTAAGTAGACTGCATATATATATATATATATATATATATATATATATATATATGTGTGTGTGTGTGTTTTAATTATGTCCAGTTAGGGTATTATGATAGTATTAAAAAGGTGACATACCTTTGGATCAAAGTTGACACTCAGAAGACCATCATCATAATTACTTTTTAAGAGAGGTTGGTCTAGATTGAAATTGCAAATACCATCCACTTTAGTTATCCACTGGTCATAGGCTCTGTCTTCATGCTGGTCTAGCAAAGTCATCATCTCCATATATTTCTGATAAATGGATGACGCTTCTGGACTTTCCATGCTTCTAAGGAATGTCAGATATAAGAAAGCTGAGTTTTCCTAAAAAAAATTATTCTCTTCCATAGATACACAGCGTATTGTTACAGAAAAACCTATATTACAAGCAATAACATTGTAGCAGCTTACTCATGCTGGATGAATCTAAAGTTTGACCACATTGTCTGGATTCTGTCCTTGAGTTCCTTTGTCCATTTCAAGATTCCAGAAAGGACTGGCATATTTTTGTGTACATCACAATTCTCCATCTGTAGTAGAGAGAACATACGAAGAATATGAGTACAGTGCCATGAATTACCTAGTATAACAATACATAAGGATTTGGTGCTGACCTGCTTCACATGCTCATCGTACAACAGCTTGCACTTATCAAGTTCATCACTATACATCTGGAGAAGTGTGAAATAGTTTGGGCTGAATATATCCAATATGGTCCGTCTTTCCAGAAAATAACCAGAGATAGCAAGTAACTACAATATTAAAAAAAATATATATATATAGTTAAAGAATCATATGGTTCACTATAGGCATTAATAATAGAAGATAGAGTTAAAGACTATTCAAATTCTACAAATCTTGTGCATATTATTCCCCAGTTACGCAATGGGCTCCTTCTGGTGTAGAGGACAACTTAGAGGAACACGAAGGAGATAAGAGAACTCAAACGCAAAATTACCTTGAATGCAGACTCCAAGCCAGAGCAGTCCTTAAAGGCAAGACATATCATTGTTGCAATTTGAGTCTCGAGATCTAAAACTTTGGCTTTAAACTCTGTATAATCGTTTTCAAATTCCTGTAATAGGTAAATAAAAAATTACAATTTACACTCTGTAAGATTGATCTGCACAAATATCACATATGAAGAAGATGGCAGATTCATACTTAGAAAATTCAATACGACAGATTTTTATGATATGCAAGCAGACCAATAGCAGACCAGCTTACATGGCATTCCATCCTAAAATATGTAAATAAAAATGTAAATAAATAAGCATAAATCATTGAGCTTCCTTCTTCTTAAAGTGGACCCATCAGCAGCTTTTTGCTGACTAAAGTAAAGGCAGTGTACAATATGGCTTATTATTATTTATTAATGTATGAGTGTGAACCCACTGTGCCTCCTGACCAATTTGTCTTTGGACCACTCCCAAGAGCATTGTTTATGTAGTCTCCATTTTTCTACCTTTAGGCTGGGTTCACACTACGTATATCTCATTCAGTATTGTGGTCCTCATATTGCAACCAAAACCAGGAGTGGATTGAAAACACAGAAAGGCTCTGTTCACACAATGTTGAAATTGAGTGGATGGCCGCCATTTAATGGCAAATATTTGCTGTTATTTTAAAACAACGGCTGTTATATTGAAATAATGGCAGTTATTTACTGTTATATGGCGGCCATCCACTCAATTTCACCATTGTGTGGACAGATCCTTTCTGTGTTTTTAATCCACTCCTGGTTTTGGTTGCAATATGAGGACCACAATACTCACTCAAATATACGTAGTGTGAACCCAGCCTTAAACCTCTACTATGAGGATCTGGTTGTTTGCCTTAGGAGTAGTTACCTTTGGGACTGGTCTTGGACTATGGGGGTAGCTGGCCCTATATGCCTAGAGACATTAGTGCAAGGCACTGAGAGGACAGACAGAGATGAGTCCAGGTACTGAACAAGATCAGATATAGGCAAACAGGTTAAGGTGGGCAGCACAGATACATAGTCATTCAAGCCAAGGTCATATACAAGAAGTTCAAAATGGTGCAAGGAGTCAAGCAGGAACAAAGTTAGGAAACAAGCTGAGATCACACAATGTGGCAAATCTGCACACAAATAACACCTTCGCTATAATACCATGGAACTTTAGTAAGAGTGAAGTTGATATAGCTGTTGGTGCACCACCAATGTTATAGCCTTCCCCTTTAATCCCCCGCAGGGGTACTATTAGACAAAATTTTTAACAATCGCAAACAAGATTATTTATTGTTAACCATATTAAACAGAACCATAGTCGTTACTTATGATTGTTACTACAATCGTTTACTCCATCTGATCCCAGCAAAAGAATGAACGATGTGCAATTACACTAAACGATTAGTGAGTGAATGTGGAACTACAGTGAACGAATGTGGAATTACAGCAAATGATAAGTGAACGAATAGCAATTATTTTAGGGTCAGATCCAAATCAACGACACATGAACAATTTTTTTCGATTGTTGCCTGCAACTACACAAGACTATTATCGTTTGAATTCAAACTATATAACAATTTTATGTACGATAATCGTCCTGTGTAATAGGGCTCTAACTCATTATGCTGCCATGTGCTAACATGACGTACATTGGGGAAATCCCTACACTCGGCAACCTCATGTGACGTATGTATGTAATGTCACCATCACGGAAATACAGCAGTAGTGAACCCATGTGGGCGCTTTTAAAAAGAAAGGTTTTGGGGAAAACTATAAAACATAAATTGCTGTTTCTCTAATCTTCTCCATCAGCTTTGATTATAGGGCCGCAGCCATGATGTGCCCATACACCCAGCCAATCATTGGTCTTTGGTCATATAACATGGAGGCCAGTTGTTGGCTGCTGGTTGTACAGGAGCATTGAAAAAAAAAACTAACAGGGAAGAAAGAAGAAGCAGGTGAGTATAGATTCTTTTGATATACGGCTTTAATGCCCTTATAGAAACAATTGCACCTATGTTCCCAGGTTTGTTTTTTTTGTCGGAAAAGGTTAGGTTGACAGTTTACCAGTCTACATATAAAAGTGATCTAGTTGAAGAAAACAATACCATGTTTGTGTAATCTGTCGGATCCTGTGAGCTTTCTTTGAACACCTTGCATCTCTCCTCAAAGTCTGCCTGAAGATGTACAACCTGTTCAGTCAGAGAATTCCCTTTGCTGCCTCCAAATTCTAGTTTTTCTAACTTTTGAAATTCTAGCGTTGTTTTCAGTATATCCTATATAAAAGAAGACATAAAAACAGCATGATCCACACATTGAAGTAGTTCTATACAATTTTCTTCTGAAAATATACAGTAATTCACTTTACAGTGACAATTGGAGACTTGACAGTTGTCAGTTCGGGTCATCAGAAATCCAGCGGGCTCGGAATTGCAAGGATGTAAAAATGCGCATGTAATATTCCTGTGTGAAACTGGCTGTTCACTTACTACTAGAGATGAGCGAACCGGGTTCGAGTCGATCCGAACCAGAACGTTCGGTATTTGATTAGCTGGGGCTGCTGAACTTGGATAAAGCTCTAAGGTTGTCTGGAAAACATGGATACAGCCAATGACTATATCCATGTTTTCCACATAGCCTTAGGGCTTTATCCAAGTTCAGCAGCCACCGCTAATCAAATGCAGAAAGTTTGGGTTCGAATCGACTCGAGCATGCTCCAGGTTCGCTCATCTCTACTTACTACTAAAGATGAGAAAACCTAAAGCACGATTGGGCTATTCTCACTAGGGACATATTGCTGTAATGTCGGATCAAAATCCCCAAGTTCTCTCCAGACAGAAAGCCATCTTATTATGTTCCAAGACAAAATATATGTAATTTATACTGACAACAGATATTTTCAAAGTCTTATGACTCCCTTGGTCCATATGACTCCGCTTCTATCAAAAGGCTATGGAGAACTTTGAGCCAGTTTCACATAACTCTGACAGCTCAAGTTACCAGACCCACAGTCAGGTCACAACCTGCACCTGTAATATGGACAAACAGATGGCCTGCAGAGATGAGATGAACCTCGGGCCCGCTAGGTTTCGTCCGAACCCGAGCACTCTGCATTTGATTAAAGAAGGCTGAAGAAGTTGGATGCAGCCCTAAGTTAAGGCCACCTGGAAAAAAAGTCAATACAGCCATAGGCCATAGGCTGTATCCATGTTTTCCAGGACTCCACATCCAACTTCTTCAGCCACCGGTGATTAATTGCTGCACGCTCAGGTTCAGAAGAAACAGAGCATGTTTGAAGTTCATCTCTACTTACTACATACAGACAATCACTATATAATTTTGAGGGAGAAACTGGTAATGTCAGTGACATATAGCGCACTGTATTGGTAGATGTTAGGGCTTGGCCAGATATCAGTGTTATAAGAATCACTGACTATTATGATCAATAGGACACTATGGGTACGTTGGATAAAGCCTATGTGTTACAGAGATATTTTACATGTCAGTGATATAGGGAAAACTGCACCTATTTTGGGTAGAAAGTTGTTGTTTTCCTCCAAAAGTAAGAGAAAATATGAATGTATGGAGAAGCCCATACTGACAGCTGCTCTACCAATCAGGACACAATTTGCTCTGCAGAAGAGAGGAAGGAGCATTATTGTCTTCATCCCTTTCTTTCTGGGCTTTGTGGTCTGATATAATGTGTAATCATCGTACATGGATACATTATTTTATTACTGTCAGGTGGTGCCACTCCACACAAAGCACCACTCTAGACACTGGACTTCTAATGCCTAGGGGTAAACACAGTCCCGATTACATGGGTTTTGTTTTCCTCTAACATTCAAAACACAATAAAATAGGATAAACTACTACCTAAAATTCTATGTTTTCACTATGGGAACGGGCCGGCATTTATCGGGAAAAGGTAGCTGTCCATAATGACAGCCGCAAATAATGAGCATGAACATTATTAAATGAGAAAACTTTTCAAAAGTTTGATCCGACCGGACTTCCGGATTTTTTCGTTAAGGTCGGTTCGACAGAATTTCTGATTTCTTCTGATTTCATAGTTTAAAGCATCTATATGATACGGGGGTAGTGTATTTGGTTGAATTTAGGGCTCTACATGTCAGTAACATTGTTATCTTTTCGATATCTCAAAGTCAATTTTTTTTTTAGACTTCAATATTCACCATTACAAAAAAGGTCACAAATGCAGTGAAGGAGCAGCAGTAGTCATTGGAGGCAAGTGGAGGTCCAGCAATAGTCATTTGAGGCCAGTACCGGAGTAGCAGTAGTCAACATGGAGGCCAGGCAGGAGCAGCAGTAGCCAACATGGAGGACAGGCATCAGCAACAGTAGTCAACATGTAGGCCAGGCAGGAGCAGCAGTAGCCAACATGGAGGCCAGGCAGGATAAGACGGGATCCAAGAAGGGTCCAAGTATAGAAAATGTCTATATGTATAGCACTTTTTTAAAGACTTTTATGCTATACACCTGCACTAGGTATTTTTGTCTCTCAGGATAAGACGGATGTGATATACACATCAGAAGTATAGGACTTGTATATCTGTAGAGCACGTTTTTGTTCAGTGCCCCCTTTGCTGTCCTATGCCTAATCTATCTTTCGCCCTCTCTATCTTTCTCTCTCAATTACTAGATGTTTCTCCTCTCCGCTTTCCTAATCTTTCCTTTCCTACAGTATCTTCTCAGTAATCTGTAGTACACAACAGCAGCAGCACCAGCAGCGTTTTGATAATCACGAGCTGTGTGCACTGCAGCCAGTAACAACCTCCTTCCTCTCTCTGTGCAGACTGCGTGGTGCTGTCATGTGACCGCTCCTCTTAAAGCAATACAGACGTCACACAGGGGGTGGGCTAGTGCAAGATCCCTGCTGATTGAATGTGTTCCGGGCATCACGAGAAAGCGCTTTTCCTGCCCGGAACACTTCCTGCTTTTTAGAATGGCAGCTGCCATTTTAGAAAGCAAGAAAAAAAAAATCCGAACCGGATCCCATACCAGCCGAACCAGTTTGCTCATCTCTAAACATTATTTGCAGGTGTCATTACAAATAGATGTCCGGTCCATTTACGTAGTGGGAATATGGCCTGAAACTGACCTAAAAGCCAATGAAATTGGGGCGCGAGAGCTCAATCTGTATGTAGTATTGTGGAATACAATGCTGCTATAGGGGAAAAAAAAACAGAAATCAATACTACTAGCGTTTTCTGAATAAAAGTGAAAGTAGTAGTAAAAATAATGTATTATCAATTTTCTTTATGTACACCATCAGGATACCACTGAACAGAACACAATTCAAGCGTTATTAATCTGAGAAACGTAAGCAACACAATAGAGAATGCATCGGGGCACTTCAATTTATCTTAAGGTTCAACGCCTTAAAACATAATATCTGCCTATATAACCAATTAAAGATAATTGTTGAGGTCAATGACTGTGTCATAGGAATCTAATTATACTAATAATTTTAATTATAACCGTGAGAAGAATGTATTCTATCAGGCAGACTGTAAGTCTTATGTAAGCAAGGAAAGTAGTGTTTTCCATTGGAAAAAAAAAATGTTGTGTGGGTCGTCTCATTTGCAATTCATAAGTATTTATAGTGCTGGTATCTGAATAGGATACAATTAAAAGAATTAAATACCTCAATCTTCATTAAACGCTCAAGAAACCTGTCATATCTAGCAAACACCAGTTGAGAGCGAAAATCCCAAGGTTTAAATTCATTACTGTCTCGGTAAAATGACCCAAGATTGTTTCTGTGACTTTGAAATGAATGCTTGAAGGTCCTGAGGACATTCACTGCAATTTGTACATGCTCTAGTGCTTCCTCTGTTTCCTCTTTGAAAAGATCTTCCGGTGAAAGATACAATTTTGCCTAGAATTTAATAAGCGACAATCAAGACTTCATGCTTGAACTAAAATAACGAATAATCACAATACAATGAAGGATATTCCAGATTTGATAAAAAGATGCGCTGCATGGAAACTGATCAAAACAATAGCCGAAACAACACACAACTTTTTGTAAAAGTTACAATCTACACCATTAATCCAAGTCCACGTTCCCTTCTCTTAGGTCACGGAGGATCAATACTATAGGTCCAGAATTTAAAATGTCAGAATAATAGCATAGACAATGATTTATTTCATTTCTTCTTCCATTACATAAAAGCAAAAGTTTACATAACCATGGTTAGTATTTAGTAGCATTGCCTTTATATTCTGTAACTTGGGTCAAAGGCTTCTCACAATAAATTGGAATATGTTGGTCTAATCCTGCTAATGATTGTTGACAGAAAGTCTAGGTTTTCTGCTACCTGAGGCAAACCTCAGGCGGCCACCCCATCGGACACCCCCGATAACCCCCCCTCCCCACAGAAGAAGTTGTTCCAGGGGGGCAATGGAGCGGCGGAATTTCATGATTTGGGGCTAAAAAGACTCCGGGGGAGTGGTAAGTGGAACACACAGCTTTTGGAACTGTTTTATTCCCTGTGGAAGGGGATAACCATTTTGATGAATTAAACCTATGTGCATGGAAACTAGAGATGAGCGAACTGGGTTTGGGTTCGAGTCGATCCGAACATTCGGCATTTGATTAGAGGTGGCTGCTGAAGTTGGATAAAGCCCTAAGGTTGTCTGGAAAACCAGACCAATGACCATATCCATGATTTCCACATAGCCTTAGGGCTTTATCCAAGTTCAGCAGCCACCGCTAATCAAATGGCATGCTCGAGGTTCGCTCATCTCTAATGGAAACTAAAGATTAGGGAATCTACAGTATACACTCTGATAACATCAGTATAAAGTGTATAGAAACCGTGCAGAAAAGCAAAGTGAAGGTGGAGGGGGGAGGGGCTGAAGGGGATAAGTAATGGGTGAGAGGAGAGAACCAGGAGCAGGAGCCAGCATAGCACAACATCCTGCAATCTTACCTCACCAAGTTCCTAGTCCAGCACTGAGCAGTCTAACCTGTAAATCCAGCGTTTCCGTTCCCAGACAGTCTCCAAAGTGCACAGGCTGTTTGTCTACCCTTCCTGCTCACTCATCCCCCTTGGCCCCTACACCCTCTATAGGTTATAATGGACACTTGCCTTGTGAGCCTAAATGGCTCCATGTATGAACTTACAGATTCATCAGCCGCTGGCCGCGCCTTGCTATTACACATGGCGATGCACGCCCAGTGGCCGATTATTTTAGGTCAGGACCTAATGACATGGTCGTTCTCATCGGCTGATTTTTCTCTTTATTACTCGGAGCGATAATGTGCCGAATTGGCCTGATCTGTCAGATTATCAGTCTGTGTAAAAGGGCCCTTACTGCTTACTAAGGCTGGGTTCACACTACATTTTTGCAATCCGTTTATTTCATCCATTTTTTTGCAAAAAACAGATGCAACTGTGTGCATCCGTTTTTCCATTGACTTCGATTATAAAAAAAAAAAAAAAAAATGGATCAAAACGGACAAAAAACGTGTTCGACCACGTTTTTGTGTCCGTGAAAAAAAATGGACCAGTTTTTTTTTATATAATGGAAGTCAATGGAAAAACGGATGCACGCAGTTGCATCCGTTTTTTTCCATCTGTTTTCCATGCGTTTTTTGCAAAAAACGGATGAAAAAAACTAATTGCAAAAACGTAGTGTGAACCCAGACTTATAAGGAAGGGTTGGGTAACGAAATTTACAAAACAATTGAGAATAACAAAGTATTGAACATTCAGAGAAACGTCTGTGTAAACAACCATATGGTAACATGGGGTGAGGTCTGCAAATGTGACATCGATATATCTTTATATACATTCCAGTGATAAAAGATGATGACAATACCTGATCAATGAGCAAGTTGCAGAACTCTTGCAGTAGAACAATAATCCGGGCAGGAGTGTTATAAAATACAGAGTGACTCCAGATCAGGCATATAGTGTGGAAAAGAGGAGGAATTAAGAGATCGGTCTGGGGAAAGTCTGTCTCCTCTAATAATCTGATATGTGACTCTAATGTTCTCAAGTGGAGATCAATATCTTCTGCTTCCACAAGAGCTGAAACAGAGATGAATGACAATTATACCTGGCAATGCTTTATTATAAACTTTATTATAAACTTTATTATAAACTGCAAATACATAGCTGTCAAGCTGGAAAATTCCGGTTGCTGCCAAATAAGTTTTGTGCTGGCATCAATGCAAATGGGATTGAAAAGTAGTTTATAGATAGGAAGCACATCTTAATGGCTTTTGAAGTTTTTTTTCCCCCATTAGAAAATTAGCAAAATGACCAGAAGAAACCTTATTATGTTTGTCATGACAAGGCATGTCATACTTGGCCTCTGTAGGACCTTGGGGCCTTGCACATTTCAAGGCCTTTTTTGCAGCATGGCATGTGGACAAAAAGATCTGTCATAAATGGAACACCCTGCGGAGTAGAAGTGGACGCCCTGTGTGTTAGGAGGTAAATAATGGTGCCATGCCAGTGTCAATCCAGGAAAACATTCCTCATAAAAGAAAAAAAAAGACCTTTAGAACACTTGGGAGGGGTAATTGTATTAGGCTGGTACGGCAGTGGGCTCCCCAGAGGAAGCAGGGCTGGAGAAAGGGTTTTGTCACTTCCATTCTAATGTAAATGCATATTTTGTATTTTTCGGCAAGAATTTAATTGGGTAATGACTTTGTGATAATTTCCTCCACAGTATGGCTCTCATCCTGTCATTTACAAGAATATTAAACTCAATGGAATAATTATTAGACCGTAAGAAGATAGACAACAGACGTGGCCACGAATCTTAAGGAACTGACTAGGGACATATTGCTGTTAATATATATATATATATATATATATATATATAAAAATCCTTAAATTCTCTCCAGATAGAAAGCCATCTTATTATGTTCCATTACAAAATACTGTATTTTCAGGAGTATAAGACGACCCCCAACTTTTCCAGTTAAAATATAGCGTTTGGGATATACTCTCTGTATAAGGGTATGTTCACACTGAGTAAAACATCCGGAAAGTTCCGCCGCGGAATCCCGCCTGTCTCAGTGTGCCATAGCCCGTCTATGGGAGCGTGTGCACGCCGTCTATGGGAGAGCGAGCGACATGTCACTTCTTTGAGCGGAGAGTGGCAGCAGTGGAGAAGCGCGTGCCCTCTCATTGCCTCACAGCGGGACACTGAGCACGGCAGAATTCTGCTGTATTTGCTCAGTGTGAACATACCCTAAGACTACCCCACCGCACACCCCTTCAACGCACACCAAATAAAAATTAATAAGAAACATAAGACAGCAGTGAGATCTGAGAGGCAGAGAAGGAGGTGCAGTAATTCTGGTAGGATACAAGGGCGGCCAGTCGGGTGAAAGGGGTGTATTTTTCTGGGCACAGCACCACTCTAACATATCTTTTTTTTCTATACCCCAGACGCCTGCAACTTGCTCTGCCTTTTATATGGTCATCGTGTACGGTGGTAATGCGGCCGTTGTTGAGCCAACATGTAACAACCACAGATTTTCCAGTCCGGTTCTGAAGTTTTTCAGCACTCGCCCTATAAGATGACACCCAGTGTATAAGACAACCCCTCACTTTTGCAAAGATTGGTTAAAAAGTAGTCTTACACGCAGGAAAATACTGTATATGTTATATATACTGACAACAGATATTTTTAAAGTCTTATGACTCCCTTGGTTCATATGACTCCGCTTCTACCAAAAGGCTATGGAGAACTTTGAGCTATTTTGCTCTATGTACAGCAATATATATTGTACATGCTGCAGCAGCCAAACAGTTAAAAACAAAACTTTGACCAAAAACTGATCAAAAGTTTTCAAGTCTGAGACACTGACATCCTTAGTGTATATTGCAAACTTCCTTTATTTCACATCTACTGTTGATTTTGATGTTTTAAAATCTAAAGTTTTAATGAAAGTGACACTTAAAATATTCTGGGAATTTTTTTTTTTTTTTACATTACCTCATTGTTTTATGTGTTTTTATCTGTTTTTCTCTATATTCCAAACTATGCTAGCAATATTGTTCTATTTCTAAAACTTTGTATTCTCTAAAGGATTTGCACTAACAAAATTCCCATGTGGGTTTTGTTGCTAATTCAGACATTACTTGCTTTATATTTAGAACTTGTTAGAAGTTGCCATTACCGACAATGGTATCCAGGTGGTTAAACAGCCTGATGGTAGAAGCTGTCAGCTGCTCATAGTAGTCAGCACCCACTGGATACACATCATGGGGTGTTTGGGAGGGTAAAAATAGTAAAATATAGTAAAATTGCCTTGTGTGTAGTATAAGTAAGTGTATTCACTTACAGGAGGAGGGGAGTCTGATATTAGCTCTATAAGGTACAAAGGAAGCTTCTGGAAGTATATACAGTGAGTACACTTACTAATACTGTACACTGAACAATTTCACTTTAAAGAGACCAACCTCTTTAAAGCGACTCTGTACCCACAATCTGACCCCCCAAACCGCTTGTACCTTCAGATAGCTGCTTTTAATCCAAGATCTGTCCTGGGGTCCGTTCGGCAGGTTATGGAGTTATTATCCTAAAAAGCAACTTTTAAACTTGCAGCCCTGTGCCCAACGGCCGTGGCCTAGATTGTGTATGCATTAGGCTGGCACAACCTCTCTGTCCCTCCTCCCCGCCCTCCTCATCATTAGAAATGCTCCAGGCAGATTGTCTCCTATTCATCACCTGTGTCAGCCCGGCACATGGGCTGGATCGTTAAGGCACCTGTGCAATGTTCAGACAGGAGAAATTTTTACAGTGGAATTCCTAATGATGAAGAGGTTGGGGAGGAGGGACGGAGGGGTGGTGCAAAGTTAGGGCACAGATACTACAAGCCCCAGCCGTTGGGCATGGGGCTGCATGTTTAAAAGTTGTTTTTTAGGACAATAACTGCATCACCTGCCGAACGGACCCCAGGACAGATCTTGGATTAAAAGCAGCTATCTGAAGGTACAAGTGGTTTAGGGGGGTCAGATTGTGTGTACAGAGTCGCTTTAAGCAGTGCATGGTGCTGTGTACAAATAGTAAAACATGTCTGCAAATCAGCAGTATTGTTTCTAATGTTCTAAATAATGGTAAATCTGGCAGGGCATGCCTGGCCATGCCTCCTCCCCGAAGAAGTTTTTTTTTTTTTTTAACCAAAGAAGCTGGGTCTTAGAGTATCGTCAAAGATATATGGATATATGCATATCTGTGCTGTCAGTTTCCCTTTAAACAGAAACTATCAGCAGGTTAGATGAATCTAACCTGCTGATAGCTCCCTATTACACATGGGGCGCTGAGGATGAAGGTATCAGCAGGTTAGATTCACCTAACCTGCCGATATTCTCCCTTTAAGCCTCAGGTGGTCAAAAGTTTGAAATTTTAGAATGCATGCACTGAGTTTAAAAAAAAAAAAGACAATAGTAGCAATGATAAAATTTGCCAGCTCCATGTATCTTCACATACGTGCCTTCAGTTACAGGTAAACATACCATTTTTAACCTCTGTTATTATGTTTTGCAGTGTTGGATAGTAACTGCTTTCTTTTTCTTTCAAGATGGCCGACATTTCTTGAACAATGGGTGCTTGGAGCTACAAATAGAAAATAAATGATAGTAAATAGGGCAATACGTTTCGAGAGGATAGGACTCGGGGAATGCAGAATAGTAATGATCCCTTTTGTGTTGACATGTAGATGTATAGATTGCAGCCCTTAGGTAAATTGTCACCTTATTCTGATTAATCTTACATTGGGAATGGGGAAGCAGCCTGCTACCAGGCATATGCTGGCACGTGAATGTTTCAGCTGGGTGTGCATAGGTAACATGAGGACTAGGGACATAGGGACACATTTACATGGGAGCACAAAGGGACTGGTAAGTAAAGTGTCCATGTTCTTGTCACTAACACTAGACTGTCCAACTTGAGGCCCCATGATTTCCTGATTGTTGGGCACGGACGCCATTGAGGATTTTTCATGTTATACCATGACGGTTCCCTGAGCGCAGTCTGCCACTGCCGCAGGACAGAACAAGTTCTCCGCTCAGAGGACGATCTGTAGGAACAGACCCTCATACACTCACTTAGATATCTCACTGATCCTATTGGGTAAATGTCTACGCTCAGCCCCTACCATGTGGGACATTCATCCAGTGGTCCTCAGTGGTAAACCCAGCCACAGGTGTCCTCTGGATTTTGCATATACACACATATTATCTGTTGTTTTCAGCAGTGCTTACTATTGTATTCCTACCCTACCTCATAGCCCCTGATGATGTCACCGACATGGGTGATAGAAATGCGTAGGGTGAGGTTGAAGGTATACTCTAACAGGGCTCCGCGTGATTATACCAACGTGTCACTTAATATCCTGGACCTTCTATTGGACTGGTTATGACAGTTGGTGAATACCAGTCCACGTCTATTTACAGCACTGGTTTTGACGATACCAGTTCATCACGACTTAAGGCCCTATTCCACCAACAGATCTGACGACAGATTATCTGCCAAAGATTTGAAGCCAAACCAAGGAGCAGACTATAATGAGAGAACAGGTCATAAAGGAAAGACTGGATTTCTCCTCTTTTCAAATCCACTCCTGGGTTTGGCTTCAAATCTTTGGCAGATAATCTTTCGTCAGATCTGTTGGTGGAATAGGGCCTTTAGGCTGCATGGTGGAATACTGGAGTTCACGCTCAGCTGTTGTGTCAGAGGGCAAGACTGGAGACATGAACCAGACTGTTCCAGCATGACAGGAGGACGGGAACCAGACTGTTCCAGCACCTCTATTCAGTCAGTGATTAATATTGATTGTATATATTTGTAAATAGTTATACACTGGTTGGTGAATTTTTGACCAATAAAAGTTTTCTCTTATCCCTTCTCTGGTACCTTTTTGGACATGTGTTTAGTAGCACAAATTTACAAACCAACCATAAACATAAAAGAGACATCATTACGGCAAAAAGTAAAGGGTAGTAGAAGAATAGGCACAAAACTATAGGTGATCAATGATCAGATCCTATTACAATAAAACATGAAACATGGGGATCAAGGGTATAAATTATAGGTAACAACTAGGAAGTGGGGTTGACCAAAGAGGCCAGTGAGACTGAAACTAGCACTGAAACTGACCACTATTAAAACAAACACACAAAACATGTAAGATGGTGTACATACCTGCTCATGAATTCCAGCAAGATTCTCCCGTCTCGCTTTCCAGAAGTTAAGCTCAGTTATTGGTCCTGGATTAAGACCCTTTAAAAGGGGCTGAGCAGAATCTGTTTCAATGACATCTCGAACCTGATACGACCACTTTATCAGCATTGATTCAAAAGCATGGAGCGCTCCTCTGTCCGGCACAATCTCTCTGAAACAAAAGATGATAATATATAATACATAAAAAAAAATCAAACCAGCGGGACTTTGAAGTCTGCTCCGCTCCATACTGCTCCTCCCCGGGTGCTGGAAAAAGATGGATCCAGTCCTGGGAAACTGGGAGAAGTTTCCCAGGACTGGATCCATCTTTTCCCAACACCTGGGGAGGAGTGTCAGGGAGCAGAGCAGACCTTAAAGCCCGCAGCCTGTTGAGTAGAATCCTGAGAGGAACAAAGCACTTCGCTTTGTTTCTACTGTAGATTCGCTCATCTCTACTCAGTGCCATTTTAGGGAAAAGTATAGTTTATTAAATATGCAAATGAGAAATTTTGGGGCCCTGGGACGGACTACCACCCTCAGAGCACCGATCAGCCCCAGCTGGCCAGCCGATTCTAATGAACATTCATCCGGCAGTGATGAGCACAGGAGTGATGTCACTGTATTCATTAGGTGTGGCGTCACAGAGGGGAGGGGGTTTCGCCTGGCTGGAGCTCGGTATTAGACCAGCGCCGTTCACGGGAACAGGGCGACGGTTAATAAAGCACCATGGCGTGGGAATCCCATGTACCTAGTGGTTACATCTGGCTGGTAATACACATTAGATAAAAGTTGGCCAAGCCCATCAATTTGAGCAGGATTTTCGCAAATGGCAAATGTTAGAAAAGATTAGGGTGGGGAACGTTCGATTTCTCGTATTGGGCATGAATAACTGCATTTTCTTACTTTTTTATAGTCCCAATCTGGTTTGATCCACTTGCTCCTAATTTAGTAGGAAGGGGTAAGATGGTTCTTCCAGACAGCAGCCCTTTCACTATAAGGATTTTATTCTTCAGAGACTCCACATGAAGCTCCATATCTTGTGAGATCACACTCGGCAAAGGCTTAGAACTCTTCTTATTAGAAAGGACGGGCATCAAGACCTAAGGAATAGACATAGACATAATTAGTGAGAGTGCGATTTTCTTCATAAAAACTGCATATGGTTCCCAAAGGAAGACGTTCACATTTGGTCTGATAGTCTGGAGTGATTCTGTGCAGGATAATTAGTGCGGAGGGGACGTATTGTGGAGAACCAGGTAGCTGCGTTACCTCTGCACCACCTCTCTGGCTTTCTTCTAAAGTGCTCATTAAAACATTGAATAGATTCCGCTGAATACGGTACGTTAAACATAGGGGCTCTTCAGTGTTGGACGGCGCTCCTTACAGACGTTTGACAAAAGATGAAAGTTAGCCAGCAATAGGCAGATCAGGTAAACCGTAGAGCAAAACCTAATGTTCTAAATGCATAATGGGCCTCATGGATAAAAAAGGCTTTAAAAAAAGTTCCATTAGCTTGTATAGCGCTGCTCCACAGTTAACACTGACAGATGGGCTCAAACTTCACATAATAAAAATAAATCTATAAAAAGGTCAGATATATATTAAAATTTACACAAAAAAAGTTTAATTTTATGCAAAATGTAACCCTTGCATTAATGCACCCCTTTCACTCTGTTATATTAAAGGGGTTATCCAACAAAAATCTTTTTCTTTCAAATCGACTAGTTTCAGAAAGTTATATAGATTTGTCATTTACTTCTATTTAAAAATTCCCAGTCTTCCCATACTTATCAGCTGTTGTATGCCCTGCAGGAAGTGGCATATTCTTTCCAGTCTGACACAGTGCTCTCTGCTGCCACCCCTGTTTATGTCAGGAACTGTCCAGAGCAGTAGTAAATCCCCATAGAAAACCTCTCCTGCTCTGGACAGTTCCTGGCCCGGACAGAGGTGGTAGCAGAGAGCACTCTGTCAGACTGTAGAGAATACACCACTTCCTACAAAACACACAGCAGCTGATAAGTACTGGAGATTTTTTTACATAGAAGTAAATTACAAATCTATATAACTTTCTGTAACCAGTTGATTTGAAAGAAAAAGATTTTCGCCGGAGTACCCTTTTAGGCTGGGTTCACACTATGTATATTTCAGGCTGTATTTGGTCCTCATGTCAGGTCCTCATAGCAACCAAAACCAGGAGTGGATTGAAAACCCAGAAAGGATATGTTCACACAATGGTGAAATTGAGTGGATGGCCGCCATATAACGGTAAATAACTTCCATTATTTCAATATAACAGCCGTTGTTTTAAAATAACAGCAAATATTTGCAATTAAATGACGGCCATCCACTCAATTACAACATTATGTGAACATAGCCTTTCTGTGTTTTTAATCCACTCCTGGTTTTGGTTGCTATACAGCCTCAAACATACAGCCTCAAATATACGTAGTGTGAACCCAGCCTAATTAACTTGTATCTGGCAACCTTTGAGTAATTTGCACAAGTTACAGAGCAGCTAACCCTGGCCGTTACTGCTCAAAGCACACACTTCTTTTTGCTATGCCACAACATAATACTGGAGAAAGTTCACTTATCTGAACAGACTGATACTGTGCTGGGACAGTACCAGGGTTGCTATTACTGGCGAGAAGCTAAAATGGGACAGTACCAGGGTTGCTATTACTGCCGAGAAGCTAAACTGTGCAGGAATAGGAAGAGTATATTATAGTGCTGAGGACATACAGAAGTAGATACCCTGGTGTTTACATGATGGAAAGCTGCCCTAAGCTTATTGGGAGAGAAGAACAGGGTGGATAATCATCAGCAGACAGGATGGCTCAGTTTTAAGGTATACAGTCCCTCTCTCCAACACATAACACATGCTAAGCCCCACCCACACTTTCATTAATATGT